>NC_033632.1:3705600-3706097 GCF_001540865.1 Ananas comosus | reverse complement strand
TATATATATATATATATATATATATATATAAAATTAAGCTCCTATACTTTAAAAAGTACCAAGTCGTTGGTACTCGTAAGTTTTCGGCTCTTGAATTAAGGGATGTGCGGTTAAAATGATGTGGGCCCCCCAGGGTTGAGTGGATGGTTGGTTAAATATTATAATCTAATAGATAAAAATAATTAAAGGCATAGATCTAACGGTAAAAAATTTACAAGCACCAAGTGCTTGGTGCTTTTACAAGCACCATAGCCGGACTATATATATATATAACTAGGTTGGAATACTATCAATAGTACCAAGATATTGGTGCTATTGATTTTTTAGCCCTTAGATTGAGAAATGGATGGTTAGGATGATGTGGGCCTCTAGGGTTAAATGAGTAGTTGGTTGAATAGTATAATCTAACGAGTAAAAATAATCAGAGGGTTAAATCTAACAATAAAAAATTCGATAGCACCAAATCCTTGGTGCTATCGATAATACCCCAACCGGAC
>NC_033632.1:3574011-3705338 GCF_001540865.1 Ananas comosus | reverse complement strand
TACAGAACTAGACTGATATACTA
Organism: Ananas comosus; assembly: GCF_001540865.1. Lineage (NCBI taxonomy): Eukaryota > Viridiplantae > Streptophyta > Magnoliopsida > Poales > Bromeliaceae > Ananas > Ananas comosus. The sequence continues at coordinate 3,705,315 of NC_033632.1, read as the reverse complement.
TCGGTAGCACGAAAGCCTCCGTGCTATCAAGTTTTTTTTAATAATGTGATTTTCAAATCGACGATCGGCTCCGTTAAACTTGATCTACACTATTGAAAGTATTTGAAACTAAATTTCATAATTTTTCGATAATATTTGGCTAGTGATCAAAAGGTCTCAAAATTAACAATTTTAATGACTGATGTTGTCCGTTTATAAATTTAATGGCGTAAAATAATTTAAATCTGATGAAATTTTTATAGAAATTTTTTTTTACTACTTAGAGTAAGATTAGTACCTCTGATCTTAAATTCAAGTCTTTTATCATTATTTTTTATAATATTTTTGTTTTCAGCCGTTCATTTTTAGACTACTCGTTTGGTAGATAAATAATATCGAAAAATTATGAAATTTAATTTTCAAATACTTTGAATAGTATAGATCAAGTTTAACGAAGCAGAACGTCAATTGGAAAGTTGTATCATTAAAAATAACTTGGTTGTACGGAAACCTCCGTGCTACCGATAGTATATCAGTCGGACTCTCTCTCTCTCTCTCTCTCTATGCATATATAGTTAGGTTCCTACGATTTCAAAAGTACGTAGGTCTTCGTGATTATATGTTCTTTTTGATGATGGAGTATTTAATTTGACGATCGGCTCCGTTAGACATGATATACACTATTAGAATTATTTAGAAACTAAATTTCATAATTTTTTGACTTCATTTGTCTAGTAAAGGACTAGCCTCAAAATTAACGACTGAAAATAAAAATCGAAAGCATTGTTCTCGCTCTCGCTGTTAAGTAGAATTTTTTTATTAAGTTCTATGTAATTTAGAATCTTCTACATCGTTGAACTTACAAACATGCCACATCGGCCATTAAATTAGTCATTTTTGACCCATTTGATCACTTGATAAATGATGTGAAAAAATTATGAAATTTGGTTTCTAAATAGTTCTAATAGTGTAGATCATGTTTAAGGGAGCTGATCATCGAATCGAACGTCCCATCATCAAAAATAATTTATAAGTATGGAAGCCTCTGTACTTTCGAAAGCACAGGAGACGTACTCTCTCTCTCTCTATATATAGAGAGAGAGAGAGAGAGAGAGAGAGAGTTGAGCTAGAATACTATTAATAACAAATGGGCTTCGTTGCCACCCATTTGTTTTTGATGATAGAGCCTCCAAATCGACGATTGGCACCGTTGAACATGATCTATACCACTTGAAGTGTTTAGAAATCAAATTTCAAATCTTTTTGACATCATTTGTCTAAAGATCAAAGGGTTTTAAAATTTGTAATTTTAATGGTCGATATGAGGCGTTTTTTCGTTTAACGGCGTAAAGATATCCAAATCAATTGAATTTTTGTTAGAAAATTCTTTAAACTATTTAAAATAAGATTTATACTCTTGATCTTGATTACAAGACTCCTATCATTATTTTTAAAGAATATTCATTTTCAGCTGTTCATTTTTTTGTCCACTCGATGGATAAGAGAATAATATCGAAAATGTATGAAATTTGATTTCTAAACACTTCAAGTGGTATTGATCATGTTCAATGGTGCCGATCGTTGATTTTGAGGCTCCATTATCGAAAACAAATGGGTGACAACGGAGTCCATTTGCTACCGATAGTATTTTAGCTCAACTATATATATATATATATATATATATATATATATAACTAACTCACATAAAATCTCCTTTAAAATATAATGTTACTATGAAAGATTAATTACCTCCAATATTAATATGCTCAATGTTATTTTCTTCAATTTAAAATTCGGAGTGATCGTTATTTTAAATTACCTAAAGAGTATGTTTGTTTTACCGAAACTAGACTTTGGGTTGATATAGAATTCGGTGAAAACTTTTTTTTCCCGTTGTTTGTTCACATCGATTAAAGAGTGAATTTTATTAGTTCTGCTATTTTATTTTGGTAGAAGTATTATTAATAAACTATAATTTATATATAAATAATAAATAATTTAATAAATAAAAATAATATAATTATATTTTTATATAATTAAAATTTAATTGAAAACAACTAAATTATTTTTTTATACATAAATTATAGTAATACGACAATAAAATTATAAAGTAAAAAAATATTAATACTTAATTAATCAATTTTTATAATATTTTAATTATACAAACTAAATAAGAAAAATATTAAAAATTAACAAATCAATTTTTATCATAATTTAAATATGCTAACTAAATAAAAGAGTAATTAATATAATAGTTAAATATATTTACATATAACTATCTTTACCTAGTATCATAATTAAATATATTTTATAATTTTTTCTTCATCTTCCTTCACTATAATTGATTTTGGCCCACAATGGGCCAAAATTAATTACGCTATTTCAGATTAACTCGAATTTCGACCGTAATTGATCAGAAGTGATCGTTTATGGCAAAAACGATTTTTTCCCTCTTCACTTTCATCCAAACAAACATGCCCTAAAAGTTTTTACGGATACACTTTTTTTCTTTTAATTATTTTATTTTCCTTCTTGGGTCTTTTGGTGGATCATAGGCTCTCGTCATGCATATATATTCCACTTCTTTTTTACTTTCTTGCAAAGAAGAGTTAGTGTTATTCTTTAAAGCAAAATAACTAAAAACATTATTATTATTATTATTATTATTATTGTAAACCGGGTTATATCCCACTTCTTTTCTAAATATTGTACCAAATACGCTTTTATTCAACATGCATGTTTTGTAATGTACGACTTATGTAATGTACGATTTATAAGAACATGCGCACATGCATGTAGATCACCAATTCAATTAATGTACTCTATGGAGAAGCATAATGATTACAAAAATATAATATAAAATAAAAATTAAGAGCTAGCAATTCTATATATCTCCCCAATCATCTTTTCTTGTAATCCTATAGTTAATTTGTTCGTACGTACTCTCATCAAAGGCCATAAATTTCACATGATCAGTTTTTTCTTTAATACTGAAAATCTAACAATAATTGGCTAAACCCGAGAAGGATTATTGTTATAATCTAGTAGGAATTTATATAGATTAATTACAACCCAAAATGGGCTAGCTCCTTAAGTATAGCATTTCTCAAAAAAACAAACGCTCGATCGTGTGGGCCTAGTAGTAATTAATTAGATGTGTACATATCTTATCGCGCCCCATGTGCATCTTAAAAGAGAAGGGAAAAAAAAGAAAAATTCCGAAAGTGAATTGCTTGTAGGCATAGCATTATATATTATATACATTGTTTTTAGAACACACAAGTGTGTAAAGAGAGAGAGAGAAAGCAACAGATGTTGAAAGATCATAGCGAAGAACCTGCTTCACATGGTACTTAATAGAGTTCCCATTGATGTGCGTGTGGAGTGAAATGCAAGAGCATTTGGTCAAAAGAATTAATGGGAAAATGAAATGAATATATAGGGGTTGGGATGGGGGGGTTGGAGAATAAGTTTTTATTTGATGGTAATAATTGGTGTAGCATAAAAATGCATGAAAAAGTTGAAACAGATTAAATCTGATCGAAAAAAAGCCAACTAAGACTAGTTCTAGATTTGCGTCAAGCAAAACAATCACGTATAACCGACCCTAGAGCAAGTGACAAAGGGTTTGGTGGTTGGTATCCGAGACCCAAGTTTGAAACCTAGTTGATTCATATTTCCAGCTAAGTTTATTTCTAAATGAAATAAACGAAGCGGGTAGCATGCTACATTTCTCTCTCAAAAAAAAAAAAAAAAAAATCACGTATAACTTTTTCAGTACTCAGGTTTGTTAACTTTTAATTTTAAAGCAACTTTAATTTCCAGTTAGTGTTGGAGGCCAAAATATAGCTTTACCATCTATTTTACCTCCGAATCTTCAAATTTTAGTCGTTCATGTTTTTTTTTTTTTTTTTCTTTTTAATGAATGAAACGGATGACGTGCTATCTTTTTTTTTTAAAAAAAAAAACATTAATTGCATTTGGATGGTCTTTAACAATAATAAGTTTTTTTTTTAAAAAAAACATTAATTGTATTTGGATGGTCTTTAATAATAATAAATTCAGCATGTGTTAACTTAACTTCCTGTTGGTCGACAAAGAGTCCACAAAATAAGCCCCAATTAACTCCCATAATTAATATCATCTAATTAAGTCCTTGGTTTTCACCTAATTTCTACTTAGAAATTCTGAGTACATGAGAGTTTGGTAATTCACACAACAACTACAAGAAAAGGAATAATTAAGAATTATGAAGCATAAAATGTTAAGTGTGACATATAAATATATAAATATACATAAAGCAGCTAGAAAAATTTTAGCTGATTGACTAAATTCTGTATGAAATAAAAAAAAAAAAATTCATACACATTATAAAAAAATAATTAATTAACTAATTAAACAAATTAGGTTTGAAAAATTAAATGGTTTAAAATTAAATGGTCTATCGAATAGATAGCTAAAAGTTCGGCATTTGGGATTTTTTTTTTCTTTTTAACTTTGGTGAGAAGCTAAAATATGAATAGCGTTATTCCAACATTACTTTCCATATATGAAAAATCTCCAACCATTGTTGAAGAAAAAATGACTGAAATAGACACCGAGAAATGGAATATAAATTCAAGGAGAATGGTAAGGAATTTTCTCTTTTTTTTTTTTGGGATATTGTGATTTTCATTATTTTTCGTGTGAGGATATTTATATATATATAGAGAGAGAGAGAGAGAGAGAGAGAGTAGGACTGCTATACACTTATGAAAATAGAGCCTTTCGTATTGATAAATTATTTTCGATAATGAAGCTTTTGAATCGACGATTCACTCCGATATATATGATTTTGAGTATTTGAAATGTCTAAAAAATAAATTTCGTAATTTTTTGAGATCATAAGAAAGTCTATTAAGTGGGTATAAAATAAACGATCAAAATTGAACGACGTCCTAAAAAATAGATGATTGTGGATCATTCAGTTTAAGATTGGAGTTAAAATTGTCAATTTTGAGATCTTTTGTGAGTTCGGCTACTATACTCTTACAAGTACGATCGGTTCTTATACTTATAAGTCGTTTTCAATTATAGAGCTTTCGAATCGACGATCCATATCATTAAATATTATCTACAGCATTTAAAATTAAAAAAAAATCAAATTTTATAATTTATTGACATAATTTGTCTTACGATCAATAGCTCATAAAATTGACAATTTTTAATGGCCTGTATGACATACTTGCTAGTTTAATGGTGTAAAAGAATTGGAATAGATTGAAATTTTGATAAAAAATTCTATTCACTGCCTAGATAAAGATCAATAACTCTGATCTTAAATTGAAGGATCCGATCATCTAATTTTAGGACGTCGTTCGATTTTAACTGTTCATTTTATGCCCGTTTGATAGACTTTATTATGATTTCAAAAAATTACGAAATTTATTTTTTAAAAGTTTCAAATACTCTAGATCATATTTAACGGAATGGATAGTCGATTCTGAAGCTCCATCACCGAAAACAATTTATGAGTATGAAGGGCTCTATACTCATAAGAGTATAGTAGCCCTACTCTCTCTCTCTCTCTCTCTCTCTCTCTCTCTATATATATATATATAGGTAAAAGTATTTTTAAATACCATTACCTAAAGGCCATTTTTATAATAACACCTCTAAAACTTTATTTTTTTCTATTAACATGAATTTTTTAAAAAATTTCTTTTTATTCTAGGTTCAGATCTAAATGCTTAAAATTCTAAGCAGTATAATACTACTAACTAGTGGCTTTTATGAACACGACAAATCCATGCAAAAAAACAAAAAAAATTATTTAAAATGCAGAATAATAATCGAGCGCACTCAAAAGGATCAGGCCTCAGAGAGTAGGCATATGAGAAGATTTACAATAACTTAACTATGAAGTACTTGAAGACATATGAGAAAACGCCATTTTTATGTAAAATATATAAATTGATTAGTTAAAAACTAAGCTCTAAAATTGGAGTTTATAACAACTAATTAAATGGATCATGCAGCTAATGGTCACTGCTAGTATATATATAATTGAAGGGAATCTTGATTGGTTGGTGGTTAGATCTTATCACTCACCATGCATGCAACTAAAGATTGGTATGTTGGTGGGGAACCCCCATGGATGTAAGCATGTTCTTGCAAACAAGAGAACCACAACTTCATTAACTATGATCTTAACTCACAGTTCCTACAATTACTTAATTGGCAAGGGAAATAATTTGGGCCACCCACAAATGGTCCCCTATGTGTATATATATATATATATATGTGAATAATAATGCTGGTATATATGTTCGTAATCTTGCGTGACACTTTGAATTTTTGCACTGCAGAAAATTTAATTTGCTTTTATGATCGCGTCCTATGAGCTTGACTTTTAGTTCATTGCGGAAGTTCTAATTAATAGACATAATTAATCACAAGATAATGTTATATTTTGTTTATGAGACGATTAATTTTGTTCTGAGAAAGTAAGTTAATTATAGAGGCCGCGTATACTGTGCTGTTGTACGTAGACTAATTATTATCTAATAATTTGGGTAATTTATTTACGTCTTCTAATTGTACTTCTTATTTACAAACTACACTAAAATTTTTGAGTAAAGAAAAAAAAAATGATAATCGAAATAGAACCAGAATAAGTTATCCAATCTAATGTGATTGCAAGTAGAAAGTTTGATTTTTTAGGTTTTAAAATGCCTTGTTATCCATGATTTAATTAGTAGAATAATATAATTTACCTACAATGTAATTAATTTATCGAGTAGGGTTACTATATACTCTTATGAGTATAAAGCCTTTTATAGTCATAAATTATTTTCGATGATGAAGTTTTCGAATCAACAATCCACTATGCTAAATATGATATAGAGTATTTGAAACTTTTAAAACATAAATTTCGTAATTTTTCGAAATCATAATAAAATCTATCAATCAAGCAGGCATAAAATGAACGGTCAAAATCAAACGACGTCTTAAAAATGGATGATTGGATCCTTCTATTTAAGATCGGAGTTATTGACCTTTATCTAGATAGTGAATAGAATTTTTTATCAAAAATTCAACATATTCCAATTTTTTTACACCGTTAAACTAGCAAGTATCTCATATTGGCCGTTAAAAATTATCAATTTTGTGAGCTTTTGATCGTAAGGTAAATGTTGTCGAAAAATTATAAAATTTAATTTCTAGAAGTTTTAAATGCTCTAAATAATGTTTAACTGTATGGACCGTCGATTCAGAAACTCTATCATCGAAAACGACTTATAAATATGTGGGCGATCATACTAATAAAAGTATAGTAACTGTACTTGTGATTTATCTTATTCTGATAAAATAATTTGAAGATCGAGTATGATATATTATTCTAAATATTTGACCACACTTCTTATAGTCTAAACATTCAAATTTCTTAATCGAATTAAAAAATTATACCGAACGAAAATATTTATTCATCCAAACAGAAACTTAAAATTTTCGGCGCCATAAATACGGATACGGGCACATCAACAAATAGTCATTAGGAAAGGGATAGGTGGGATGTATCTTCAGAGGTGGCATGGATTGATCCTAATCAGAATCAGAATGTACTACCATATATCTGGTATGGACAGTCCCCAATCCCCATTCTCCGTTTTTAATGCTCGGCAACAAACCTAGTTGGTATCCGAGACCCAAGTTCGAATTCTAGTTGATTCACATTTTCAGCTAAGTTTATTTCTAAATGAAATAAACGAAACGGGTAGCATACTACCCGGCAACGAACCAAGTTGGTGAGATCCGATCTTCGGAAAAACTGCAAAAAGGAAACATAAAAATTTTAGAAAAAACTTCATATAAGTAGTAACCCTCTAAAAAGTTTAGTTAAAAAATGGCATTGGAAAAGGGCACGGAGGTTTTTGTACTCCTTAGCTGTTTTTGATGATAAAATTTTCGAATCGACGATTGGCTCCATTAAATTTGGTCTAGTGTATTTGAAGTTTCTAAAAAATAAATTTTATGATTTTTCGATATCACTTATCTAGTGATCGAAAGAATTCAAAATTAATGATTGAAAATAAAAATTTCACAAAAAGTGGTGATACAGCATTAAATTTTTCGATTGCTGATATTAATCTTGGTGTATATAGTATAAAATTTTTTTTATTAGAACTTCATCAAATTTGAATACTTATATAAGTACCATTAAACTTGCAAATAACACACATCAATCATTAAAAATTGTTGATTTTGAACTCTTTAAATTATTAGGTAAATAATATCAAAAAATCACAAATTTTATTTTCAAGACATTTTAAATATATTAGATCAAGTCTAACAGAGCCGATCGTTGATTCGAATGTTTTATCATCGAAAATGATTTAGAAGCACGGAGGCCTCCGTGCTCCTAATAATTAACACATGTACAAGACCTCTCTCTCTCTCTCTCTCTCTCTCTNTATATATAGTGGATTGGTATGCTTATGGAAGCACGAAACCCTCCGCACTATATATATATATATATATATATATATATATGCTCCTAATAGCATACAAAACCTAGCTCAATTTCTCGCATAATTAGAAGCACCGAACTAAAGCTTTTGCTAAGCTCGGAATCTTATAACATGTACTTTCTTAAAGGGTAGCAGAAGTTTTAATTTTTTTTAAAAAAAAGGAATTGAGATGTTTGTTTTGTTGTTTAATGTTTTTTTTTATTTTAGTATTTTATGATATTAACTGTATCACTTAGGTATTATGTGATTTCTATGTTAATACCTTACGACATTAACTGTATCTCTTCGATCCGTTAAATTCAATTCGTCATATACCATACACATGTTTGAAGAGTCCCTGACACAAAAGATGCGATCATGTTCTAACAGTAACTGTTGTTTTCTAACAGGAGGTTCTTAGTTGGAGTCCCTTCGGATTCCTATTAGTATTAATATCTTTCTACTTAAATCAAGTCTCTTCGGTTTCCTAATAGTATTAATATCTTTCTACTTAAATAAAGTCCACGTATTAAATCTATAAAACATATACTTTAAACCCAAATGTGAGAAAGAGAGTGTTGAATGTGAATATTCAAAATACTATTCTCTAGTAGCTCAAGCTTTTGAAGTAGAGAGATTGTTTCATATAATTCAATATGCGCGATACATAACAGTTTTAACGAAAAAGATAACGGAGATGCTAACGACTGAAAAAAAGAACAGAAACTACATAATACCTTAAGTAGTACAGTTAAGATCACATAATACTTTTTTTTAGAAAAAAGGTACTATGCTGCTACCTTCATTTATTGGAAATCTGAACTAGACTATAAGGATGAGATAATAGGCCTCAGTCGAGACAACAAAAGGAAAAAAAGAAATGAGGATTAACAAAACACAAAGTAGCTATTTTGCCGAGATGAATTCCTCCAACAGGTTCTTCAGATAGCTGATCTTATTCTCTGCTGAAAAAAAATCCGCATTAATCTTTCTACATGGTAAAAAAAAAAAAATAATAAATCACAGAACATTAATCAAAAAATAGCAAGCTACGTACACTGTGAGTGTCTGAAACTTTTCTTTTTATTTATTTATATATTTATTTGTGTATACCAGAAGCTTTTGGTACTGAAAAGAACGGCAGTTTAATGTAGAAGCGAAAATAAGTAAGACAAACGTACGCTGAAATGCCAAAACAATGAAGAGCCGATCCATGTATTTAATCAAACCACCGAGTGGACGGTGGCCATTAATAGAGCTTACTTATTATACTCTGTCCTTGCTCATAAATCTCCCCTACCCTGATCTTATGCCTACTAAAACCACAAATAGTTGTCTACGTGATGTAGCTACACAAAACTACAAAAGTGGATCTAGCTTTGTTGAAAAAAAGAAAGAAAAAAAAAGATTGTGCGGTTCGCGATCGCGACAGTTTCGTAACTCTGGGATCATGCATGTGATTGTGCTAGATGACCGAACGCAGGATTTAGGGTCAGGTTGAGATTGCATGGAATGCATGTTTCATGTTTTCGTACCAGAAATAGCACGTTGTGTAAATTGTAAAGGTAAGCTAAGATATGATTTCTGCAATCTTACAAAGAAGGCTTATTATTTCAATGCGCATGTTTTCTCTACTCTCTTGAGTCAAATGGATCTTAACGTGCGCCCTGTTCGTAGAGTTGCTTTTGTGATCGGCCAACTTCTCGTGTGCGTCAGGCCCGTCGGCGGCTAAGAGTGGATCAGACGGAATACGGTGAGAAAGTAATGTTCCTGGTACGGGTTTTAGCAATTAGGAGGCTTCAAAGATAATAAAGTAATCATTCTAGAATGAGTGGCATGGGATTCAAAAAATTTTATATCTATCCCATCATACCCACTTGGACCGGTCCTAATTTTTAGCACTTTCAAATTGTTAAATTTGATATCGCTTTCTCGTTTTATTCTATCAAATTTAATTCTGGGCGAAGATCTAGGCTAGAAATTTCACTAGTACAAAAATTGCAACTTGGGCCGACCGGATTCAACTGGTCTGATTTTGAGTCCACCTACATATAAATTGGGCCGCGGATGTCGGCCCAGCCCAACAAAATTGGACTCGACCTGGGTTTCCATTTGCCCTCACCAAACCAACATTTGTCTGGATCAGCCGCCGCTACCTCGATTATATGATCGGTTTAATCGGTATCCTTCTCGGCCGAAATGTCCCAACCCAAATTTGGTAACGAGTGTTTGTGTGATCAACTGACATCTTAAACAAATATATATATATAGAGAGAGAGTCCGGCTACTATACTATCGATAGTATAAATCTCTTGATGCTATCGAGTCTTTTACCGTTAAATCTACCATTTAATGATCTCTACTCGTTAGATTATACTATTTAACCAAACCACCCACTCAACCCTAGGAGATCACTATCATCCTAACCGCACATCCTTTCGGGTCCGTTTGGTTCACGCTATCTTTTTAAGATTTCTAATAATCCAATAAGAATAAAAAAATATAACGGTGTTTGGCTAAACGCACTAAGTAATCTAGTTGGTAATATTGGATTTATTTGGGAATGAGATTCATCCCAAAATACTAATCTCATTCCTTTGAGGGAGGGTGGGTATCCTCATATTAATGGATTCGGGTAATCGTAATATGTCTAATCTCTTTCTTTCTCCCTACCTGTCGGCTAGTTCGTTTTATTTTTCTTTACACTCTAACCTCATATCTCTCTCTAAACTTATATTTTTCTCTCTAAACTTCAAATCTTTTTCTCTCTCTAAACTAAGCTCTCTCTTTTCTTTTCTTTTTCTAAAATCTCAACTCTCTCACTCCCTCTAACCTCGACTCTATTTCTCTTTCTATTTCTTTAATTATGCTCTCTCTATCATATATTCTCTCTCCCTTTTTTTCAAAAAGGATGTTGAAATTTTTGGTATCATTATCTAAAATTAATTAAAAAATAAATAAATAATTGTATATTTTTTGTAATCTTAAATAACATAACTAAATAGTATGCCTGAGCGAACCAAACACAGGAATGACACATTCTTAGTATAATAGGATTAATAGGAATAAGATTCTCGGACATCTTTTTATTCCTAGTAATCTTTTATAGTGCGAACCAAACGCACCCTTCATGTTATCCAATAGCTGAAAACTTGATAACACTAAGAATTTGGTACTATCGATATAGGAGCATAGTTCTATATATATATATATATATATTTGCGGTCACCTAACCTCAACTTATATTGCAAAGAATCCAAATGGGCTAGGCTAGACCATTAGGACATGTTTGGTTCATGATTAGAATAGGAATGGGAAACGGAATTGGGTTGCTTTGGAATAAGAAATGGAATGACGGATTATCTAAAAATGTTTGGTTCATTATTGGAATGGAAATCGGAATGAAAATTTAAAATTTTTGAGAAAGGATTTTGATTAAGAGAAAGAAAAATGATGAAGGGAGAGGAGATAGATGTTGATAAAAGATGATTTTGAATAGTTTACTTTGAAATGAGCCAATCCGGAATTCAAAGCTGGATTGGATAATAAATGAATTTGGCCATTCCCATTCCAGAGTGGAATGAAAATCGGAATTCGATTCCTATAAAACAAACGGTGACTATCGGAATCCATGAATTTCATTTCGATTCCATAGTCTAAAATAGGTGAACTAAACGTGCCCTTAGGCTAAATCCGAAAAATGACAAGAACTCGAATATTCTTGTAGTATATATTTGTGATCGATTTTTGACCTAATATTTAAGATTATAAATGTTTCTGGGTGAGAATCATGCCGATCTTTGTTTATAACAGAAAATGAAATATTATTTTGAGAGAGGACCATGCCAATATTTTTACATTAATTAATTAGCTAACGGTTATTATTTAAAGATTATAAATATTCTTATTCCCACTAATTCAATTTAACTATTCAAATACTATTTTTCTTATTTTGAAAATAACCTAATTTGCATCTAAATATAAAATTGGTCAAGTTTCTATTTATTTCAACAATTGTATCTACACCAGAAATAAACAAGAACAATTTATTTCCGAACCAAATGATATCTAAGTGACTAGAATCATATTTGGACTTGAATCTTCTTCTCTCTTGAAAGGACGGAGCTGGATCACAATTTAGGTATAAGTTGCTGAGTTTGGGTCGAACAAATTTATAATATCTAAAATAATTAATGTACTTTACTCACCAAAAAAAAAAAGAAGGAAAAACACCAATCTACCTAACTTTATTAGGCATAGAGCCCGAAAAATTTGTGTAAAACAAACTAAATATTACATGTTTAATGTACCAACTCTTCTTAAATAGGGTCTTAGCACCAAAAATAAGATTTTTATTGTCTATGAAGGAACAAGAATGATTCAATTAAAAATTAATTTCATACAGGTCCTGCAAATATATTTCTACAAATTTCAACTTTCATATATCATTCCTACAAAAGTTTTAATATTTTCAAATATATCCATATCGTTAAAATTCGTTAGTTAACTATAAGTTAAATACTTAAGCTGGTTGGTTTTTGACATTTTTATCCCTCTTATGTTATACTGTTATAATTTTTGGATAAACATATTTGTAAGGCAAAATTGAAAAAATATAAACAGTTTTCTAACGATTTTCTAACGATAATAAATCAGAAGGATATATTTGAAAATATTAGAACTTTTGTAGAAACAATATATAAAAGTTGAACTTTATAGGAATATATTTGTCGTTCACTATATTTGTAGGGACCTGTATAAAATTAATCCTTCCATAAATGATATTTGGATTAGTAAACAAATGTAATATGCTTTTAATAAACAGATTTAATTTTGATCTGTCACATAAGGTGCAAAACTAGTCACATCAAACTTTCCACAATGCTATCCCCTTTTTTTTTATCTCTCCTATTATTTAATTAAATAATTATATTCCTACAGCTTGTGTTAATTGTGGAGAATTGTTATTTTGTTATTATCATAAGTTCTGTGAATCATGGAGACAAATTCAATATTCTACATGCACACGCTGCATGAAGGTGACATTTGACTTTGACATGAGCATGATCTCAACACTCTCCTCCTCTTTTTCTTTTTCTTTTTCTCTCATACTCTTCCTTCATTTACTTTTTTTCTTTTTTCTTTTTTTTTTGTTTCAATCACAAGTTAGATTATTTTGTTTGATCACATTGCTTCTTGGTTATAAGTAAATTATTTTCTTTACACCACTTGAGTAAGTGAAAGGAAATTACTCAATAAAGACTCTGTTTTTTTTTTTTTTTTCCTACTCTTTTCTAAATTGCTTTTCTTATAAAGCGTGATTTATAAAAAAGTCGCTAATAATACAATCTCGTAAAGTTGAAGTATTGTCGACTAATATAAATCAAACAAATTGAAAAATTAAGGAATCGAAACAAAATAATTCATAGTTCAGAGTAAGTTCTATACGTTTATATCTTTCTGAAATTTACTAAAATTATATTACTATTACAATTTTACTTATAGATAATAACTCAACTGCTGCATATCGACTTATAAGTAATGAAGCGTAAGTAAAAATTCAATTTATAGTCAAAAAGTGTAATTCTATTGTGAAAATAAGAGTTTGGTTATAATGCCATCGATAGTACCGAGCACTTGGTGCTGTCAAGTTTTTTTTCTTTTTTTGATTATTTTTATCCGTTAGATCATACTATTCAACCAACCACCAAGTCAATATTAGAAAATCACTATTATCCTAACCGTACATCGATCGCTTCATCTAAAAACTGAAAATCTAATAGCACTAATGTTCTACCCTAGTTCGTGAAAATAATCTTACATATTCAGTAATCACCTCTTATACAAAAAAAAAAAAAAAAAAAAAAACATTCCTTTTCTCCATGTATAATTTTACCATCCCAACATATAAATAGTAAAATCTACAAGCAAGTTTCTAACTGCGAATTTTCAAGGGTATTATTAGGAAACACGCATTTTAACCCCTTCTCGTGTTTCTCGTTCGCATGCGTGGCTCAAGAAAGGTTCTTAGAAGAATCAATCAATCAAGTAAAGCTAATAAGGATAAAAAGTAATAATGAATGAATAGAATTTATCTGAATTATAAATTACTTTAAATTATTTATTTAATTTTTAAAATTTTTAATTTTTAATTTTTAATATTTTTTAATTTGAATTGACCAATGGTATTTTAGTTTTAAAATTTAAATTTATTGTTTATTTGTATAGATTTAATTAGTATATTTTATGCAATTCTCGTAACTATTAATTTATTAAAATAATTAATTTTAGTTTTAAATCAAAAAAATATTGAGTGATTCAAATTAAATAATTTAAAAGAATGGATGGTAAATTTAAGAGTTAATTTCATACAGTTTTCTGTAAATATATCGAATAACAAATATATTCACACAAAGTTTAATTTTTCATATTTATTCCTGCAAAAGTCCAAAGTTCAATCATACTCAAATTTGCCCCTTAATTTTTTACCGTTAGATTACTATTGATTTTTCAACAGAAGATAAATAAAATAATATTTTTGCTATCATAAATATGTCCCTTCAAAAGTTCCAACTATTAGGATTATACAGAAAAATCCTCCTAAAAATTTTCAACAGTCGTCTTCTTCCGCTCTACTATCACAAATAATATAAAATAGATAAAAAGGTTAATTTACTCTATTCACTAATCAGGTTTGAGTATTTTACCTGTGGTTAACTCCATTTTTCTTATTTTAAAAAATTAGGACTTTTGTGGAGATAAATATAAAAAGTTAAACTTTGTAGAAATATAACTGTTATTTGATATATTTATAAAAAAAACTGTATAAAATTAATCATAAATTTAAAATAGTCTAATTTTTTAAGTAACTACTAAATAATATTTTCAGAAAAAAAATCATGTAACTATTACGTATGCTGACATGTGGGCCCCACATTTTTACACGGCCCCACACGTGACATGTCCTCCTCCCCGTTCCGTTAGGCAGGGCGCGAGGAAACTTCCTAATAAGATGACTCAAATAAAAATTTTAAAAAAATACCAAAAAATAATAAAAATTTAAATAATGAAATATAATAAAAACAAAAGGTGAAAGCTTAATAATTATGCCTAATATATATATATAGTACAATAAAATTGTGGGTCCAAATGTTGTTGCCTATACCGTGGTGCACCGTACACCGATTTCTTTAAAATTAAGCTTGGTTATAAAAATTTTATTTGTACTTTAGCCTTATACCTCAAATACCCTCTTGTATAAAAAAATTATATCAAGTGTTATTATTATGCATTTTATATCTATCTCAAATAAGTATAAAATATGAGATATTGAGTTTGGTTGTAAAATCATATAAAATAAGATTGCAGGTAATATTAATTAACTTGTTTTATATAATAAATTTTTTCTCCATCAAATTAATTTAGCAAAATGTTAGAATTTAATAGTTTATTCCAAACTTTAAATTCCATTGGCATTGTAATATGGTGAAAATTAATACAACTCAGTGCCGAAAAGCAATTAAGATATTGACTAAAATGTAGGACAAAATTTTGGTTTTTTAGCTCAAAGTTATGTAGAGAATTTTGTGACTCTTTGATCCTACTAAGGAATATAATATTATTTGATTAAATACTATTTAATAAAATATTAAGAAATTATATTTTGTTTTTTTTTGAAATAATATTAGAAGGAGATTGTTTTGACTTTTTTTTTGTCAACTACTTTATCGGTGTCTGCCAGTAAAAATAAAAGTAATATTCATTAAATGACTGTTAAAATATATTTCATAAGGCCCAATAGTGCTATATATATATATATATTTTTACAATAATGTAAATTTTCAAAAAGTTACAATTATTGAAACATTTATTATTTACATGTTCCAAATCACATCTAATGGTTTATTTAACCAAAAATATATGTGCCGGTTCTTGGCTGACGTGGCGGACCCGGTCCACGCACCAAGTCCAACTCAAAGAGTGAAAAAAAGAAAGGGTCCAACGAGCCCAGATCTCGATCGTTGGATTGGTGAGCCACGCATATACGCCACCAATATCAACCGTCCAACCATAAAGCTAATAATAACACAGAAATTGCACCCTTTAATTGGACCAAGTCCCACGTTCCTCTACGTGCAAACCACAACCTCGCATGTAAGAAAATGTGGGACCCACACATGTTAAATTTTGGTGTCAAATTTCTCGGTCTCCTCAGAGCACGAATTTTTATAACACCAAATAATAATAATAATAATAATAATAATAATAATAATAAATATTTTCACATTTATTTTTCCTGTTTTTTTTCTTTTTTTAAAGGGATAAACTTTTTTTTTTTCCTCTCTATATATAAGGGAACGGTGAGGGGCTTAAGCAGCAAACGAGATCTCTCTCTCTCTCTCTCTCTCTCTCTCTCACTCTCTCTCTCTTTGGGTTTTTGCTTCTTCTTCGTGCTTTTGGTGATTCGGGCATTGCAATCGTTGAGGTAAAGACGTGATAATCACAAAAAAAATTCGATCTTTTTCATGTATTTTGTCAAATTTATGGTGGAAACTTTGAATGGGTTGCGTTGACTATGCCTTGTGGTGGATTTGGTTGTGTTGTATTGAGGAATAGTTTGATTTTGGATATTGAGTTCTCTTTTGGAGCTTTTTGAGTTCAATTTTGGGGGGCAAAGGATGAATTTTTATAGATTTTTCGCTTTGTGGAATGGAGAACTTGGGTTAAAAGGGTGAAAAAGGAATGATTTTGTTATGTGTGTAATGTAGTTTTCTAGATTTCTTTGTATGTTCTTAAAGTTGGGTGGTCTCTCTCGTTCTCTCTCTCTCTCTCTCTAATTTGATTCAAAGTTATTCAATGAAATTAGTGGAAGGAGTTGTTTTCTGTTTGTATTTTCCTTTGTTTTGATCTTGAAGCTGTGATATT
Organism: Ananas comosus; assembly: GCF_001540865.1. NCBI lineage: Eukaryota > Viridiplantae > Streptophyta > Magnoliopsida > Poales > Bromeliaceae > Ananas > Ananas comosus. The sequence continues at coordinate 3,687,922 of NC_033632.1, read as the reverse complement.
AACGCCTTACATGTTATGAATCTGCATTGTGTAGTATTAAGTTATTTATTTCGCCACAAAATTTTCTGATTCTTTCTCTTTCTCCAAAAAAAATTCTCTGATTTAGTTAGTAGCTTCTTACTATTCGGTCAAATTCTTTTCATGAAGTTGAATTTGTAAATTAGATACTCATGTGAGCAGATGTTTTATTTGGATGGTCTTTTTGGTGTTGAAATAATACTCTTGCATGTTAGGAGCATCAATTTCGCCAAAAATTGCAGTTCAAGTTGATGATAATAGAGATTGAATGGTTTAAAAGCCACTCTCAAATCTATGGCTGTATGAGATCCTTCTTATTAGTTTTTATTCTCTAATTTGATTTGGAGTTATATGTGTCAAGTTTCTTGATCTTTACTTCATGAAGGCTGTAGAGTTGTGTTTTGTTTCCTTTTTTCCTTTGATTCGCAATCTATGGTGACTTTGTTTTATTGCCTTTTCTATCTATAATTTCTCTTTGATGCAAAAATGATATAATCCACCGCTTGAAAGTTTAGAGTTGTCGTATTCGTTTCCGTTACGAATTAGTTCGGAATTGTCGTACTCACTTATATTATGGCAACTTACTTCATTTACGCCACATACTGTGATTTAACTAAGAATTATGCTCCATTTAAGCGATGTATGGTTGGCTTTGAGTGATAGAAAGGGATCAGTTGATTGTTATGTAGATCAATGTCTTAACATTCGGCTACCCATTCTGTTCATCGTATTGTGTATGATAAATTTTGTTACTCTTATCTCATTCAGTTGAGTAATTTTTAAATTGTAAACTACAGAATGGGGGGCGCGGAAAATAACGGAACCAACTACGGCGAGTACACCTACGCAGAGCTAGAGAGGGAGCCCTACTGGCCATCAGAGAAGCTGAGAATTTCCATAACAGGCGCGGGTGGATTCATCGCGTCCCACATTGCGAGGCGTTTGAAGAGTGAAGGGCACTACATCATCGCTTCCGACTGGAAGAAGAATGAGCATATGGATGAAGACATGTTCTGCCACGAATTCCACTTGGCGGATCTCAGGGTGATGGACAATTGCCTGAAGGTCACTGACGGTGTGGACCATGTTTTCAACCTCGCGGCCGATATGGGCGGGATGGGTTTTATCCAGTCAAACCATTCGGTGATTATGTACAACAACACCATGATCAGTTTCAACATGCTCGAAGCTGCGAGGATCAACGGCGTGAAGAGGTTTGTGCTTTCTAGTAGCTATATGTGGCTCTTGTTTTGTATCAGGTTAAATTTTGCTAAAGTTTGCTTCTTGTGCAGGCTTTTCTATGCCTCGAGTGCCTGTATTTACCCTGAATTCAAGCAATTGGAGACCAATGTGAGCTTGAAGGAATCTGATGCTTGGCCCGCCGAGGTTCATTGATCTTAATCTTTTTCAATTCTGCATGATCTTTAAAGTTCACAAAGAAAGTTAACTAATTCTGCGTTATGCTGTGATATGTGTAGCCTCAAGATGCTTATGGCCTGGAGAAGCTCGCAACTGAGGAACTGTGCAAGCACTACAACAAGGACTTTGGCATCGAGTGCCGCGTTGGGCGTTTCCACAACATTTATGGCCCATTCGGAACATGGAAAGGTAGTTCATGACCTGAGTATAGAGCACGAGCGCTTCTTTCGCTTGACTTTTTGAGCAGCTTCTCTATTCTGAAAAGCAGATGTTAAATGTTTCGCAAACAAAAAGCTCAAAAGTCACTCATGTGTCTTTCTAGATATATATGATTTCACCAATGTCGATATACATTAAAATACTCAAAACACCCTTGAAAATAATGTTAGTGCACTTGAAAATGCACTAAATGCCCTCCAAAAGGGCATTTTTGAGTAATTTCCTTTTCTATGCATGAACATTTATGACAGTTCAAACATTTGAGGGTCATACATAAAATTTTGGTGTTTTTGAGGTTTGCCTGAAATTAGTCCAACAAACAAAATCCTGAGCTTTTGCTACAGCATGAAGCTCAAATAAGCTTTTCAGGCTCTAAAATTGAAGTTCGAATTTGGTGCTTCTTCCTCTGCTGTCGCAGGACGCAGCAAAGATTTGAATGTAGGGAAAAGGAAAAAAAAAAAAAAAAAAGATGCAGTGCTTTTTCGAATATGCAGAAGCTTCGACTGCGCTTATCATTGTCATACTAATCATGAAGACTTTCTGTGATTTTTCTTCATAGGTGGGAGGGAGAAAGCTCCTGCTGCTTTCTGCAGAAAAGCTCTCACTTCTACTGACAGGTTTGAGATGTGGGGTGACGGACTGCAGACTCGATCCTTCACTTTCATCGACGAGTGCGTCGAAGGCGTCCTGAGGTAAACAATTTATTCTTGCTGTCTAGATTCTCAGATCATTGAGAAAAGGGCCTTTTTTTTTGGCAAATTTCACCCTGGATATGTAAGAAATTGTGTAAATACTTCTTTAAAGTTCGTATTTATGCATGCCATGCTGCTATCGCGGTATGTGAAATATAGTTTTCGTGTGCATGACCCTGGCAAGAACATGAATGAAAATAGTACATATGGTTTGCAAAGGCATATTCGCAATTACAAAACTTGTATATATTTACAGGTTTATTGCTCCTATATTCTGATTAAAGTTTAGTTTTCGTGTTACTTCGAAACCTAGATATACCATATTCAAGAAAAGAGCTTCCTCTTATTATTTTCAATTTTCTTGTTATTTTGATTTTGTTTTTCAGGTTGACGAAATCGGATTTCCGAGAGCCGGTGAACATCGGAAGCGACGAAATGGTGAGCATGAATGAGATGGCTGAAATAGTTCTCAGCTTCGAGAACAAGCAGCTTCCCATCCATCACATCCCCGGCCCTGAGGGCGTCCGAGGCCGCAACTCCGACAACACCCTAATCAAAGAGAAACTTGGTTGGGCCCCGACGATGAAACTGAGAGTACGCTCGGAATCTCCTCCTGTTAGATATAAAAATATTTAAATACCGTTCTCCACCGGTTTAAGCTTTTAGAGAATAACGGTTGTTTCGTATTTATTTAATAAGTCTTGAATTCTTTCAACTTTCTCGATCTTTTTACATCGGCTATATTGCATTTTGCTCTTCGAAATTTATATTTAGTTATGTCTCTAAATAGCTAACATGGCTACATTTTGTAATCCCTTAGGATGGGCTAAGGTTCACATACTTCTGGATCAAAGAACAAATCGAGAAGGAGAAAGGTCAGGGGCTCGACATCTCCGTCTACGGCTCGTCCAAGGTGGTGCAAACCCAAGCGCCGGTCCAGCTGGGCTCGCTTCGCGCCGCAGATGGAAAAGAGTGAACCCTACATATTACTGAGCTCACCAAGTTCTCTATTTGGTTCGAGCCATGTAGTTTGCGATCCACCTTTCATTTGAGATGTTGGCTAAACTTGCGGTGGTATTCGTAGTTAAATTTATGTTAAAATTTAGCAACTCCGGTTAAATGAATATGTTCTTCTCCTGTTCTTGAGCTCATGCCTTAGATGTTTATGGTGGTATTGTTTTTTTTTTTATATTTAATTATTACTATGGAGGAGTAATGAGATACATTTATAATGAATAATGAGCTTCAGTGTTGATCTTATTCCATCTTTTTGGCTTTATGTGGTTATGTAAACATTTCAATATTTCAATGATCCTTTGTTTTATTTTGTTTAATTTCTTGGATATTGCCCATACATATCTTTGATGCAATTTCTTTTTGAGAACTTCTCAGATCTCTTTGGACCATTTGATAAAGTGACTGCATGAGGAAACATGATCACTTATTTTGTGGATGTGCTCTAAATTTGATATAGACATATAAACTTTTTACTTTTTATGTGGATAAGCCTCTCACTGCATGTGCCCCAAAGAACATAAAAGAAAAGGCCAAAAAAATAATCTCATTAATGCACACTGTATAAAATGCTCGAGACATAAATTATAATAAATTAAAATTTGAGAATCAAAATACGGCATCTCATAGTTTGATTGGCCCAGCCCACAGATGATGTGGCGCACTTGGTCTATGCAATAGTTTGGCGTTGTTGGCCCAAAATAATGGGCCGGGCTTAATTGGGGCCCAACACAAGTAGGCCATTTTTTAAACGCTCGGTTATGAAAAGGTAAAAAATGTATGGAGACCCCTCAACTATCGAACATTTTGAAATCAGTGGCTCAACTTTAATTTTTTCTATCGAGACCGTCTTTATTTTCAATTTTTAAAATTAAGTTATTCTAATTATTTCAATTTAAAATTTGATAAAATTTACTTTATTAGCTATTAATTATTCATCAGTTCACTTTTAGTTATTAAAGTGTAATTAAATTATTAATGAATTAGATGAAATTCCATTTTTTTAAGCTAAAAATTAATTTAACTCCAAAATATTGAAAGTTAAGAGAGCCTCAATTAGCTACTCATTAAAAAGAAGGTAGAAATGTATGGACACCCCCTCACCTATGGAACGTTTTGAAACAGCCCTCTCAACTTCTATTTTTTTTTTATTGAGACCCATCAAATTTAATATTTTTTGAATTTTTATAGTCAGTCAAAGTTTTTTAAAAAAATCACCAATGTCTAATAAATATATTAGTTATTAACTATTCATTGATGTAATTTTATCTTCTAAAAGATGATTAAAATTATTAAATATACTAAAATCCACTAATAATAATAATTTGATAAAATTCCCAAGTTCAAAAAGTTTAAAGTTGATGGGGCCCTTTCATAATTCCTTATTATTGAGGGTCTGCGTACATTTTCACCTTAAAAAAATTAGAGAGCAAAAGTAAAAGACGATGATGAACCTTTTTAAACGATACACATAGTTGAGGGGTGTTCGTACATTTTTACTACAAAATCGCCAACGAAAGCCGATTCGACCGTCGCTTTGATAGGGGAAAAAGGTGGGTGAGAGAGAGAGATAGAGAGAGCTACGATCCTTTTCTCCCGACTCGCTTCTTCGGATCTCTTAGGGTTTCTCCCCTCGATACCGCCATTAATTTCTCTTTACTTTGCTCTGATCTCTTCGCTTCTTTACTCAATTCGCGCTTCGTGCTCGGATTTGGTTTTTTTTTTGCGATTTTTTGAGGATTTTTTGTGATTTTTGGGTGGATTTTAGGGGGAGAAGAGGGGGAGTGGGAGAGCGCGATGGCGGGGAAGGGAGGGAAGGGGCTTTTGGCGGCGAAGACGACGGCGGCGAACAAGGATAAGGAGAAGAAGAAGCCGGTCTCCCGGTCGTCGCGAGCCGGTCTCCAGGTAAACCCTAGTAGATCGCCTCTTCTTCATCATCTTCTTCTTCTTCTTACTTGATGTTTGAGATGTGGGGGAATTTGGAGATTTGTCCCAGGAAAGTTGGGGAATTGTGGGTTTGTTCGTGTACAGTTCTAGCTCTCAAATATGTGCTTCACTGTTCATGTAATGTTCCAAACGTTACAGATTTGACTCTACTAGTTGACTAGATAACTAATTTTTCACTATCACGACCGTTATGCACTTGATAAGAAATTAACTTTTTAAGTGCTTTTCCAAAAGTTAAAGGATTGAGGATTCACATAGGAGGGAATGAGAGATGGTGGGAAGACACTAGATGTGAAAAATAACAGTAAAAAGATTTTTATTATAAGTTAAACAGTGATTTCTATGGAAAGGCCAACTTTAAATTATATTATGTGGTTAAAATTAAGACATTTGAGGGAGTAATTAGCAATTTCACTACTTCGATGGCATGGATGGATGGGAAATTATACCTGTATTGAGACATGACGGCTAAGAGTGACTGATTTGAGGAAAAACAACTCATTGACATATTGATCCTGGCTGACTTTTTTTTTAAAAAAACTTTTGTATAGACGGGGCTTGTTTTCTCTGGTTTCCTGTGTAGTTGTAATAGAGATTAAGGAAAATAGATACCCCATAGAAGAACAGTAATAGATCAGGGAAGCGCTCATAGGTTGACATTCAGCGAGTTTTGATACTAAAGCATATTGGTTGTTAGTAACGCTCTGCTTGACTGCCTCGAACCCTAGAATTCTAAGCATTTGGAATACAAATTATCTCAAACCTGTTGCTTGGAACCATTAGTAAATGATATTTTAATTGATGTGAAATGATCTTGTGGCATCTCATTGTAGAACTAACCCAATCATGTCATTTGCTGTTAGTTATTAAATAATAATAGCCCCAGAGTGCTGCTTCTTGAAAAAAATCATAGTGGCTTTTTTACAATTTAAAAGGGTATTTAAGTCAATTCCAGTTTGTTCCAAACAGAAATATTTATTTCTTATACAAATGAAACTGAATTCCTACAAACTGTTTGATTGTAATCGGTGTAAAGATTGTGCTTTCTCTTGGGTTAAGAATGGCAGCTGCTTGTTATCATTTTACTTTACGAGTTATGACCTGACTTTCTGACTTTTCCGGCATGAGAGGTCTTGTCTCTTTACTGTCCTGATCTCGTCTTTTAGTTCCACCTTCTTTCAGTTGTTTCCATCGTATCTTACTTTTCAGATTTCTTTTTTACTTGTTTTTTCACGGACTGAATTCTTGGTTGTAAACTTGGAACGTAGTTCAGCTTGTGGTTATTAACTATCTTGGATCTTTCGTATTTCGGCGTTTAGTTATGCTGAGGGAAAATACAACATGATTGAAAATGAGAAGACATTGATTTGAAGGAGCATAAGAGGGAGATGTAGCTTTGTTATTGTAAGTTTAAATTGAAGGCTAGAGGGCAAACAAATGAGAGACAGTGGATGACAGCCAGCAGTTAAAGGGACATTTGGCAAAATATTAGGCTGCAGGTGTTGTTATAATAGGTGGAGGTAGGGATGGTATGGGTATGGTTTAGTTTAGGAGGTAGGGATGGTAAGTGTGCATTAGGTTTAGTACTTGTTGTAGTTCAATGTCGTTCTTTTGAGAGATAACACGGAGTGTTTAAGTATCGTGACGTAAAGGAGAATCCAACGTATAACTGTGAATAGGGCAAACATGTAAATTCTATTGATGTATATTCAAGTACTTATGGACGATGATCTATAATGACTTATAGTTTACATCTTTTCCATCTACTATGTATAGTGATTCCTTAGTCAGTCTAGTAATAAATCTTATGGTTTTTTAGTTGAGCTGTTGAAAACTATAAATTTAGGGTATTTGGTAAAATTGGATACAACCTGTAACATTCATTGTATTTTTGAGTTAGCTGATATCAACCTAAAGCTAGCCTAAAACTCTTTTGGCCATCAATTTTATAGATAAAAAGTTGTTTCAGCCGTGTAAAACCTATTCATGAAGAAATAATCTGAATTAAGCAATTATTCATGTGAGATCAGTTGATCTTTGGAAGGGGTTACAAGCATTTTGAATGTTGCACTAACATCTAGATTTGAAAGACCCGTGTTAGGGAGGTAGCACCCATCTAATTAAATGGTCCAAGTTGACCTGTAAAGATGACCTATTTGAGTGGTCAAGTGATTGTAGCCAAGATGATGGAGCCAAAGTGCTGTTGCGGTACTATAGCCACAGTACTGTAACACGGATACTGTAGTGCGAGTTATTATAGCAATGCAGTGGGGAAGGAAGGGAGAAAAAAGAAGCAATAGAGAAAGAAGAATAAGAAAAGAAAGAGAAATACGCGGCCAAGCAGGCTCAGATAGAAGGAGAAGAGACGGCCAATCCACGCTCAGAGATAAGATAGACAGATAAAACCCAAAATTATGAAAATTAATTCATCCAATAGACACCTTGCAAGGCATATTTTTAATTACTTTTAGCTTATCCCCAATCTAAACAAATCCCTTAATTTCGGGATTTTCTTGTACCTAATAAACTTTATCTTAACAAAAATATCCTCTCTAACCTATTCAACAAACTTACCAACAAAAAATAGCACACCCATATCAATTGTATATATATATGTATGATTTGACTCGATATGGATCAAAACTAAGTCAACTTGGATTTGAATTACATAACAACTTCTTGTTGGCCTTCTTTAGACAATTGACCCTTTTTATCTAAATTTTTTCAAATGTGCAAATTTGAGAGTACAAAGAGGTACAACCTTGTTACCATATATTAATTATTCCATTTCATCTGAAACTTATAGCAAGCAGAACTATTTATCTTTCTTAGTCATAAGATTTAACTATCACCAATCACCAAATTAAGAGGAATTAACTACTGACAATTAGACAGTGTGGTATCTAAGATTTTGGATTTTTTTAAACAGAATTTTAACGACTTGTGATATTTTACTTCTTCAGGATGGGGGGTGTTGAAGTAGGAACTAATTGTTAGTAGAGGATGTAGCATGAGATTGAGATAAGCGCTGTAGCAGTCAAGGGGAGAAATACTATAGAGTGGAGGATGGGGTAGGGGGCTCACAATATTATACAATTATTTTACAATCTGTCTTCACCTGTCTGGCACTTTTCAGTCAATATGGGGCTTTCTTAGAAATTCCAATGACCTTATATTATCATCTCTATACAATTTTAATTTTGATTTCGTAAGGTGCTAATTGCTTCTGCTCAGATGACACTGAAAAATCAAAATCATCATTCTGCCCTTTTTTGAAATTTTTTTTGTAGCCACGCTTGAGCCTTATTGATACCTAAATCTGGCACGTATGTCACACGATCATCATGCTACCCATACGGACCCCCTTTGCTAAAGGAGCTTATATGTATATATATATCTTCTTTTGGCCTTGTCAATCATTAGCCTCCTGGCTACATGACTTTATTTTGTTTTCATTCTGTTTTTTCATTTCTTTTTATGAATAATTCTGGAGTGCAATTCAAATCCTCCATTTTTGCTGACATATGCTGAACTGACCTGGTAAATCTCTGGCTATATGCTGCATTGTAGGGAGTGTTGGGAGTGGATTTAAAAATCAATAGTTTGTCAATCATTCATGGATTTAAAAAAAAAAAAAAATCAGAAAATATTGTGACTAAGATATATACTAGTACCTACCATTATCACCTCCAGGTAGGAAGCAATTTTTTATATTTGTTAAAATTTTCCAATTGCTGCTTTGCATGTTTCACTTCGTTCTGACTAGTTAATTTTCACTATTTCCTGTTTAACTTTTTCTTTCCTTTGGTACCTGCAAATTTGCAGTTCCCAGTCGGGCGAATCCACCGTCAATTAAAATCACGCATTGCTGCAAACGGACGCGTGGGGGCTACCGCGGCAGTTTACTCTGCTGCAATACTCGAATATCTAACTGCAGAAGTGTTGGAACTTGCCGGAAACGCCAGCAAGGATCTGAAAGTGAAGCGCATAACCCCCCGCCACCTCCAGCTGGCGATTCGAGGAGATGAGGAGCTTGACACACTCATTAAGGGCACCATAGCTGGTGGTGGTGTTATTCCTCACATTCACAAGTCCCTCATCAACAAGTCATCCAAAGAGTGAGGTATAAACAAAAGTTGTTTTGATGTTTAATCTGGGTTGAGCATTGCCTTTTATGTGAAAGTTTGTGTTTTCTCCAATATCTAATTGTGGAACTTTGTGTAGCTCTTTTATTAGAACTTAGAACTAAAGGTAATAGTAACTTGGTTTAGTTTATTTGTCATTCGTATTGTGAACCGGTAGCGGTTCTGTGGTACATTGGCATGTAATTTCCATTAACTTAAGTTGTTAGTGCTCTTTATAGTTTTAAGAAGTGCTCTCTTTTAGTCTAATTTCTAATTCTAGTAGTTATGTGTGTTGTTATTAGAGGTCGAGGTGGTAGTAGCTTAACATGTTTTAGCCTCATTTGAATTGTGTTGTGAAATATAGTGCCTAGTGCTAAATTATTGTGCAGTGTGACTGTAGTTGTGACTGTTTTATATAGCCTCAGCAATTGCATTTTTTTTTTCTGGGTTTTTTTCCTTTTTTTCCTCCTTTTCTATATTAGCACTCTATATACTGACAAACAGTAAAGATTATCTCAAGTTCACACTCCATATGATACAATTGATCAATATGCGAATATTTGGATTCTAACAACTCATCTTTTTACCTCACTTCTTTGTCATGAATGGGCTTGGGAAGTGCTTAGGAAGAGTCGTGTATCTACTTAGGTCAGAGTATGGTTACCTTCAACAACATAGGAAAATTCGAAACCTCCGGAACTTTACAGCTGGTGGATAGATTCATATCGACAAGAGACCAATACTATGCTTGTCAAATTAGGTGCTTGTACATGGAGAGAGCATTAGTTTCTATGTGAAAGCAGTTTTGGATGAACACCTATGGTGACTTTTATGTGCACAACCCAATATAGCCTTCTCTCTCGTCAGAAAAATACAGTAAAGCTAATAACTAAGGTTGAAGATGGTACATGTTCTTCCCTCAACCTTTTGATTCAAATAAAGGCCTGTAAGTTGTAACTCAACCTTTACCAACTTTTGGCTATCGTAATGTTATGTTTTTGGATACACCTTATGCGACTTCCAACGATACTCTTTACGTATTAGTGGTGTATCGAAGCATGTCTGTGAATCTATCAGTACACATCATGTGTGATTGCCAGCATATCATCAGTCTTTGAATGTTCGCATGATTCTGTGCAACCTGGGCATGTTGAGGGTATAGTTGATAAAACGTAGACAGTTGCTATCATGAACATCATACACATGTTCATGTGCAAATGGTATACGAATCTCAATGCAGTATCTTACAATGCATGTATAGTAATCTTCCTCATTATTCCCCACTGCCCTAAACCCAATAGGAAGTATTTGTTGGGATCCTGGTACTTGCTTTGATATCAGATTTTGAAACCCTTATGCGACTTCCAACGATACTCTTTATGTATTAGTGGTGTATCGAAGCATGTCTATGAATCTATCAGTACACATCACGTGTGATTGCCAGCATATCATCAGTCTTTGAATGTTCGTGGGCATGTTGAGGGTATAGTTGATAAAACGTAGACAGTTGCTATCATGAACATCATACCCATGTTCATGTGCAAATGGTATGCGAATCTCAATGCAGTATCTTACAATGCTTGTATAGTAATCTTCCTCATTATTCCCCACTGCCCTAAACCCAATAGGAAGTATTTGTTGGGATTCTGGTACTTGCTTTGATATCAGATTTTGAAAATCCGTAATTCGCTCTGATACCGAATGTTATAGTTTCGGTACCGATTGTTGAAATTTTACAACGAAAGCGTCAAATCGAATTTGTCATAAACTCGTCACTTCAATAAAAATTGATACAATTACAGAGAAAAGAAAATTAAATAGAATGTGTACGGATAAAATAAGATTTATTAAAATAAAATTTTGTAATAAAGCAGATCAAATTCGAGTTTTTTTTTTGAATCTCTTCGGGACTTCTCTCGTCTTTTATAAATCTAGAAAATTTCTCTTGTTTGTTGGACGCATCTGTGCACTAGATGCATGCAACCACGACTTTCCGGCTATGTTCCAACATAGCCGTACGGGGGCCGGAAGCGTCAGCGTGCGCGTGCACACCCTGTGAAGCTTCAACTTGACCGTACAACACTCAGCCGAGGTTTTTCACAATTGCAAACCATGAAGCTATATACAAAGCTCCCCTAAAGCATTACCCCAATCTTTTACTATGATTAGAACTTTCATTCTAATTAATATTTAAATTTATGTTAATTTATTTCTAATAGATTTAAATATTTATTTTAATCTAATTAGGAATCATCTACAAATTCTAACAAAAACTTAATAATATTGTTCCTCTCAACACTTTGGATGGAGTATTTCAAACCCTAGAAGAGCCATGTGCTGTGGGCATGCCCTATCATATTATATATATATATATAGTAATTTTGAGGGAGTAAAATATAGTGGTGGTTCTTATACTATTTTAGCTTTGTCACTTAGTTCTTCTTTACTTAAATATTTTAGTTATTGAAATTATATATTATATGAGAAAGAAAGTAACTTTTCTTATAAGACGACCATTGACTTGATAAATAACTACACTGTCAAAAAAATATTTCATTACAAATGAAGTTTAAGAACTAAAGTTGTATAAATGAAAAGTACATGAATCAAATTGCAATATGGAGACAGTTAGTACATGAACTACCCATACATTTTACCCTAATTAGAAAGGGGTTTATTAATCTTTGCCTACACTTTCTCCAAGCAAGAGAGAAATAGAGTAGAAAAAAAAAATTACAAAACAACCACTTAATCCATTCAAAGAGGTGATGATGCAAACATGGGACCTTTTTGGCCCTCATGTTTTCTTTGCTTTGTCCTCATTAGCTTTCACAGTGAAAAAAAAGAAAAAGAAAAAGAAACCCTACACTCTCACCATCAATAACAGCAGAGGCTGCAGGATGAGGGGATACATGAGATGGCCCTCACTCCCCCATCAGTCAATCACAGTCATGTTTATATGTGATGCTATAATAGTTTATTTCCTTTTTTCCTCAAAAGATTCCCTTTTATTATTATTAACTTTGCTTATGTCATGCATCTTTCCATCGCATGGTCATTAAAGGATGGAAAATACTAATAAACATACACCTCCTCTGGAATATATATATATATATATATATATATATATATATATATATATATGTGTGAATTAAGAAGACAACTCTATAATAAAAAAAATAAATAAATTGTGATAGTCATACCGAGTAATCTGGTGTTGCCAATCAATTAAATTATTTTTTTAAATTTATTCATTTCATCGTGATTTATAGAAAAATATTTTTATAGTATATTTTTTAAAAGAATAGAAATGTTAATTTTTAAATAAGATGATATAGGAGTAATTACTACCCGTGGACTTCTTCGTCATTAAGATGAATAATATATATATATATATATAATATAATATATATATATATATATATATATAATATTGATATTTATAATTTTTTTTTCCCCATTGGTAGCAATGGAAAAAAATTAGTACGAAGCCCAAGCTAACAAATAAAGCAGAGAGAAGAGACACATGGATTGAATTAAACAACCCGAGAACAATAATTTATTATGTCCCTATTCAATTTTTCTTTTGATTCGAGAATGCATTTAGTTGACCTAAAACATGCACTTTTAAAGTTAAGAGGATTTAACGAGAATGAAATTTTAAAAAAAATTTTATTCTGAGACTCCTACTTTGATTTTATGTTAAATAAAGAAATAAATGTTAAAATATTTATAAAATTTAAATTGGTAGAGAATATATAATACTTAATTTAATATTTGCATCTTCAAAAGAAATCTAGCTTGAAGTGGTTGAACTAGAGTATAGTATTGATCCAATGCATACTATATTCCTTCTTGAAGTGAGAATTCCATTACCAAGGTTCTAACATTAATAGTACATTTTTGGACTGCTATTTTGACCATATATTAACTGATGAAGTGTTCTACAGTGAATGAAGGCATGGATATCTTATAAGAGATTTTTTTTTTTTTTTTTTTTTTTTTTTTTTTTCTGAGAGACAGAAAGCTAATGAGTTATCTATCCAGTTTATTCATTTTTTATAAAAAGTTCTATAAAAAAATTCAGTAAAAAACGTAAAATAATTAGACTTTGAACTTGTGATTTTCGGTACCAACCATTAAGTTTCAACCAACTGTATCATATAAGGTCGTTATCTTTAGAGAATCGTTAATATCAAAATTTCATGATTACCATAAGGCTATTGTGATCATGTGATAATATATGTTTATTACCAATGTTTTAAAGTCAATCATAACTAAGTGTTTGGCCATTGGATTAAGAGATGTGCATGTGGTTAAGATGATATGGGCCTCCTAGGATTCAGTGGGTGGTTGGTTGTATAGTATAATTTAACGGGTAAAAATGATCAAAATGGTAGATCTAATGGCGAAAAATTTGGTAGCACAAAGTGTTTCGTACTATTAATAGCATAGTAACCGAATTATATATATATATATATATATATATATATATATATATATATATAGAGTTGAGCTAGAATACTATCGAAAGCAAACGGGTTCCGTTGCCACCCATTTGTTTTTGATGATGAAGCATTCAAATTGACGATCAGCACCGTTGAACATAATCTATACCACTTGAAGTGTTTAGAAATCAAATTTCATATATTTTCGATATTGTTCTCTTATCCATCGAGTGGACACAAAAATGAACGGCTGAAAATGAATATTCTTTAAAAAATGATGATAAGAGTTTTGTAATCAAGATCAAGAGTATAGATCTTGTTTTAAATAGTTTAAAGAATTTTCTAACAAAAATTCAATTGATTTTGATACCTTTACGCCGTTAAACGAGAAAATGCCTCATATCAACCATTAAGATTACAAAATTTGAAACCCTTTGATCATTAGGCAAATGATGTCGAAAAGATTTGAAATTTGATTTCTAAACACTTCAAGTGGTATAGATCATATTTAACGGTGTTGATCGTCGATTTGGAAGCTCTATCATCGAAAACAAATGGGTGACAACGGAGCTCGTTTGCTATCGATAATATTCTAGCTCAACTATATATATATATATATATATATTCTCCGGTTGACTTACCACCGTGAACAAAACTGATAACACAAATTCTAGTGTATTAGATTTCTTTTTTCATCTATCAATTTACTTTCTAACCTATTTATCAAACTGTTGTACTTTTGGGCCTGATTGATTGGACCATGACTACACAATAATTTTTCCTTTTAGAAATATCTTATGATGAAAACAGAGTGTAATTTATATGTTAATTAAACAGGCGCGACTTAACAAAATAAAAAAAAAAAACCTAGATGTCCTTATCTTTAGTACGATCACTACAAAAAAAGAAAAAAAAAAGAATTTTTTTTAATATTTCACGACGCTTAAAAGCATCTCAATATAATTTAGTGTTATATTTGAAAGTATCGATTAAAATATCAGTAAATTAAAAATTGTCATATATATACTAACATATACTAACACTTATACCAAATATCAATAAAATATATACATGCACTTTAAATCGTTAGAATTTTTAAAATCTTGACGCTTTAAAACATCAAAAAATTAAAAATAATAATAAAATTTATTATTTAATAAATTAATTTCATACAATAGAAGGTTTATATAACGATGCTTTTTGAAGCATCGGTATTTGTTATGTCGTAGAGACGCTTAAGGACGCTTTTCTTCTAATGTCGTTTAAAAAATATCTTTATATTGAAATTTTCTTATAGTGTTCACAAATGAGTTACTTTTAATCACACTTTTAAACATGAATTTTTAGTTTAAAAGTACTTGGTTCTTATATTTGGTTGATCTAATTTTAATCTTCTGAAACATATATATATGGCAGATGGGAAAGAACTGCATCACATTGAGTCGAAGAAAATAAATAAGTTTAGATGCTTTTCTTTCTCTAAAAGTAAAATTCCCTGCATTTTGTAGTTACATACCTTTAACTATCTTTGTTTACTTTTTATTCATACCACATGCTCTTCAATAGTTCATTTAGCAAAGAATCTTAAATTAATTGTTAATATTAGATTTTTTTTTTTACAACTTTATTGTTACAATAAATAATTAATTAAAGGTTTTCTCTGTGAATTTTTTTTTTTTCCTTCTTATGAGTGTCTCACAAAGAGGGTTTTTTTTCTTTCCTTTCTTCAAATGTACTGTATATGTATTGTTGGAATGTTATAAAAAATGTATCTGTATCTTTTTACTTGGAAATTTTGGGTAATATATTACAATATGTGTTTTTGCCAACATACCTAAAAATATATTTCTCTTTAAAGAGCTCTGTCAATTAAATATATACACATATTCCATTCATGCCACCAACCACTTTATATGTCATGAAATTAATTCCATGATCTCATACTTTACTCACAGGAAGGATTATATTTCAAGTAAAATAGAGTGCCATTTTAGACCATTAATAATTCCCCAAAATGTCAAATAATAGATTAATTAATGGGACCCCTATAAGGTTGGTTAGCTAATTGTGGCATTTTGATGGTCACATATTCTTTAGGCTATAATTCTATCAATAGCGTATACTTAATTCTTTTAGCTAAAATTAATTTGTTGAAGGGGTAGGTTATATATTAATTAGCCATAATCCAAGATGTTGCCCATAGTTAATTCACAAGAGTTATCCTGCGTTGAACCTTGACACCAATTAAGGAGGGGTTTGGTTCTTTGAAAAAGTGTAGAAAAAAAAATTTGTCGAGAAAAGAAGTTTTCATAGAAAAGCTCTTTTTAGTTTTTCGTCTGTTTATTTCTAAAAAAGTTAGCTATTTTGGAAAGATTTTTGCCAAGTTTTTTAAAAAATTAGTATTTTCTTTTTCACATTTTTTTTTTTTTACAAAAGTAAAAAGATTAGTTTTTCATAAAATCTGGAAAGAAGCATTTCAAAATAGTTAGATTTCCTTAATTTAAGAAATAATATTTTATAGAATATTTTAACCCTTATATATATATTTTTTTTTTATTTTATTTTTTCCATGAAGGGTGCATGTTTTGTTTTTGCACCTCATAGTAAGAACATGCCACATGCTAGCTTTCTATTTCCAATACCAAAGACACAATGCAATGTGGAACTCTTTGTTTAAATATAATAATGAGGGCAACTCATACAAACCCTAACCCTAACCCTAGCCTAGCCAAAGGCTATAATAAACCTACCATGCATCTTAAGTACTACAAACAAATCTATTGGTGGCCTTGGTAGGAGTGTGTGCATATGCATAGATGTGAGTACTAACCCAACCATAAAAGCCTCCCTTATGATGGTAATCCCACTGCCATGCATGCATGCATCTTCTTCCCCCACCATTAATTCCACTAGCTAGATCTCCAACAAAAGCTCCTACAAGACAAAATTAAGATCAAACACAAAAAATATTGTTGTTGAGTACGTTAGATCTCCTTGGTTGAATGTGGATCACAATTTTAACAATAAGAAGGACTAGCTAATCTCATTGTAGTACTCCCTAGAGTAATATATATTCTATTCCAAACCCATGCCTAGGCCTAGCTATGTTTATTTCAATCCATGGTACAAGGGAATGTGAGTAATAGAAGATTTAATTAGAACTAATGCCATGTATAGCCTTATTACAAAAAAAAATTCCCAATCTAATCTCCTTTTAAAAAAAATTCCTAACCTAGCCTTCTTTTGATAATTAGAAAATAAAAGATAACTTTAATAGTATTTATATGCTAATTAGGAGAGAGAAATTTTTTTCTCTCTCTCCTCCCACCCTACTAATATTTAAAAATAATTAATTTTTGTTATAATAATATTAATTAAAAATTAATATTTAATAATAATAAATATTATTATTACTGAATGTTTTTTTTCAGAAAGATAGCATGATGCTACCCTCTTCATTTATTTTTTTTAGAAATAAATTAATTTAGCTGAAAGTATGAATCAACGAAAATGTGAATTAACTATGATTTAAACTCAGAACTTCAAGTACCAACCACCAAGCCCTTTACCACATATACTAAATACTAGTAATAATAATAATAATAATAATAATAATAAAATTATCATTCAGTAATAATAATATCATTATTATTAAATATTAATTTTTAATTATTGTTATTATTATAAGAATTAATTGAGAGGAAAGAGAGAGAAAATTTTTCTCTCTCGTAATTAACATATAAATGCTCTTAAGCCATTTTTATTTTCTAATCTATCAATAGAAAGGCTAGATTGGGAATTTTTTTAAGTAGAAGGCTAGATTGGGAATTTTTTTTCTCCATAAGGCTAGATGTGGCATTAGTTCATTTAATTAGAGCCCTCTTTTTTAAAAGAGAAGAAATAAAAAAAGAAAAATGACAATGTGAGCAATAGTCTCTCAGAGTTAAAATAACCTAGAATACAATATAGTTAGTGAGATCCACATTTTTACATATATAGTACAATAAATTGATATAGCACCTAACAACACTATTGCTTGATTTTGTTTTTGGCTCATTTTAGACGTGGCATGCTACATGATCATCAAGTTTTAGAAATTAACTACATATTAGACACAATCTATGTAAGATAAATGTCGTAAATACCTCTCAAAATAATTATTAATTATGTGATGATTTGCATATGTGCGTGAAATATTAGCATGTCAGCATATGCGCAACTCAAAAGGGTGATATATATATCTGTGTACCTATAATGCATGTATGCATGATATTCTTTACATATATAATGGTACTTTTCCACTTTATATATATATATAATTTTATTATTATTATTTTTTTGTGAGGACTTTATATAAGGCTAAGGGGAGCTTACTTAGAATATTTCTGTGAGGGCTAAAGTGGGCCGAACCGGTTTGAGCTTTTATCAAGGGTGGGGTGGTCAGTGGTGCACGTTGGAGCCTGCATGTGTGCATGTGGGAGGGATCAGAGAAAGAAAAAAAAGGAAGGGGGAAAAAAGCATAAAATAAAATAAAAAGAGAGAAAAGTTGAATGAGAAGTACTACATATATAGGGGGAAAAAGCCACAAACTAGTCATCTTAAGTGTGCTTTTTATAAAAAGCTTTTTCATGTTGTCGCGAGATGCATCTAAAGAGGTTCATGTAGTGGTGACAAGACCCATCTATGAAGGAAGGGAAAAAAAAAAAAAAAAAGATGCACAACAAAGTAGCAATGGTGATGTAGTGATGCTTGAATAAAGTAAAGTAAAAAGTATGTTGTACATATTTGGGTAAAGACCTAACTTTTTCTTCATTGAGATCTTCTCAATTGTTTAACTAGCTTTTCTATCAAAGATATATAGAAACAAAAAATTTGAATCTGAGCCTTTTTTTTTAGTCTCAAAACATCCATTTGGTTTCAAAATCACACTTTTTAAAAAAGACTTTTTGAGTCTCAAAACCACTTCTACTTCTCTACACAATGGAAGCTTTATATTTTTTTTGTTTGTCAAACGCTTTACTAGACACGACTGAAGCTAAAAATAAAAACTGTGCCAAATTATACGAGAAGTTTGTATTTTTATTTTTTCACATAACCATAACGGTTTTATATATACTTGAAGTTTTAATATATTAGAAGCCAAACAAACAAATTCTCTGGCTCCCCACTATATGTTATAGTACTGTTTGATAAAATATTCTTTGAAAGTATTATCATGAGAAATAGTACTACATCAAGTTTGGAGCTTCCATTTTCAAACATCAAATTAAATTAATCACATTTCAGCTCTCCCCGCACCGATTTATTGAATTGCCAATTAAGCACTGTTAAAAGCGACTGCAATTAACTGAAGACAAAAACAAAAGCACTGGGGCTAATTAAGGACGTCAAACATGGCAGTAGATTTTTTGAGAGATAGGTAACACGCTACCCGCTTCGTTTATTTCATTTAGAAATAAACTTAGCTGAAAATGTGAATCAACTAGGATTCGAACTTAGGTCTCGGATACCAACTACCAAGCCCGCCCTTTGCCACTTGCTCTAGGGACGGTCAGTAACATGGTAGTAGATTGGTTATTGAATAATAATAATAAGCTTGGTTAGCCCACAGGAGGGGCAAGGGATTGATAGTGGGGTCCTTCCCCCATCCTTTTGCTTTCCTTTTTGTCTCATTAGGGTATATATATATATGTAAGAGCTTCTCCTATATACACATGAGGAGGATGTGGTGTGAGATCCAAATTAAACATATGCCAGGCCACCACCCCGGCCTGAACTAACGCTTCATCACTATTTATTTAGCTTAGCCTATGACTATACTTTGGTTTGTTGATGCTAATTATTAATCTTAAAATTCGAACGATTAAAAATACGCAATTAATTCACTTAAAGCATGCAGAGGTATCGTTCACGAATCTCGCTTGTGATTCGGTTTAAATTGGTGAGCCTTTTTGAAAATTTTGTATTATCTGAAAGCTCAGAATGTATTTTATTTGGTATTTTATAGTTATTTTTTTTTCTTTTTCAAAAATATTATAGATAAATTATCTATCGCTTTCTCGTACATCTTTAAATATTACTAATAATTAATTTATTGTTTCAAACAATCAATTCTATTTTAAAATAGAGTCTTTAAAATAAGTTTATTAAAATATATATATTAAATTATTTTTAACTTTTTTTATTATTTTTATATGTATTTTAACTCTATATTGTCAAATTAAATAGAATACCTATTCTATTATTGTCAACCAATACACTTTAACAAAACTACTGGCTTTTAATAAAATACTATAAAATTTATCATATCGTACAAAAATTAAAAAAATAATTCAATAATTTCTTAAAATATAATACCTTATGTAGGTGTGATTTCCTATACAGTAGCATTACATCATTTATGTATTAAGCCAATCAATTATTTTAATAAAAAAACACAATAATTATCTTTTAAAAAATTTATAATAAAGCCGATTTATTCTATAATTGATTGCGACCATGATGATGCAATGCTTCTATCATATTTTAGATTTTTCACTTTTATCAAACAACCCCTTAAAATGTGTGTTTTAATTATTTTTACATAAAAAGTTTACATTATTGTTGTATTTTTATTACTCTATTAAATAAATTTAAAAATTCAAAATATTTAAATATTGAATATATCGATACGAGAAGAGTACGTCATGAGCAAAGAGTATTGCGTATCACTTTAGTCACATCACTATTCTAGTAGATGCGAAAAGATTTGGGGATGGTGTAAAACTGTACCGTAAATAGTTATTAGTGTGACGCCACTAAAGCGTACTCTCTCAAGCGTTACCTTCTAAACTCTTTTGTAAATTAATTTTTATACAATAGTAATAGAAAAAATACAAAATTTTATTTAACCTATAAAATTATTTTGATCAATTTACGTTAAAAAAAAAAATTTACTAGTTTTGAATTTTTATAAAAATAGATCATCTTTTTCAATTTTTTAGATTCAGATCGGCCAAGCAAGTAGTGCAAGTCTGTAAAAAAAAAAGTATATTGTTAGTGAACGGTGTACTCCTGCCGTCAATGTTGCACAACTTGCTTGGCCGTTTGGTACCGTTTTGCAGATGAACGGCTTGCCTCCCTTCTCCCTCATCCACTTCCAGACCTTCAAGCTATGTCACTCCCACACGAAAATATTTCCTGTGCTAACGTCGAACACGGCATACAGTGCTAGAATAGTTGTCAAACTTGTATGGAGAAGAGTGCTGGAATAAACTCCCTACGCTTCTTACGGTTTAGAAAAAAAACTACCTAACTGTCTTACGGGGGAGTGGGATATTACCCTGATGAGGGAGAAGATTGAATACCAGCGTTGCACATATGAGCGGTGGAGTTTACACTGGTGTACTGACTGCAAATTGCACTGTTAGAAGGGTTGTTGCACCATTTTTTTTCGCGTTGCTCTTTCGTGCTGCACTATTATTTCTATTATCAGCCGTATAGTTTTTGTCATATAGCTTCGACATATTTAATTTCTAAAAGCCGAATAACAAACACCGAAGCCGGCGAATAGTGTGGCCGATTTGGTTCGCATTCCGATGAGTGGAAGGTTGCGTAACCACGCTTCGGGCGCATTTAGTGCCCGTCCCGGGACCGTAATTTGTGATATACGTATCTGAGCAAATACGAATGAGGCGAATTGAGACTAGGGGCATTTTGATCAGACGGTGAAAAATTTGACCCAAATCTGCAAAATCGAAAAATGTAGCCCACTTTTGTGAAAACTCAAAACTAGTGAATTTTTTATGCAAATTAACAAATTATTTTTAAGTATTTATTAATTTTTTAAAATTGTAAGTTTACTGTCTAGTCTTTCAGCTTATTTAATTTAAGTCAGTAAACAATACTTTAACTTCAAAATTAAAAACAATTAATTATTTAATAAATTTATAATTATGTATTTGAGTAAAGCATGCTAAATAATTTATAAAGATAAATAATATATTCAAATTTTAAAGTCAATGTGTCGTCAATTAACTCACGTCTAATAACTTGAAAATTGGATGATAAATTAATTTTTTTTTAAAAAAAATAAAATAATCAGTTCAAAACAACTCACAATTCAAACAAATTATATATGTTTTCATGCATGATATATCAGTATATCAGCACATTAATATTTTTCTCATATGCCCCATAAACTACAAATATGGGACCGTTTAATTGACACACAAATTGTTCCATACCAATTTATAACAGCTGCTTAAAATGTATATATTTTTTATTTATCTTGCTTTACTTATTTTGCTTTATAGTTTTTAACCCGTATGAAATTAGTATTAATCCAGCTCATGCAGATTAATCAACTCATTAATTTGATACGTGTCCTTTGTAATTTTTATATGTTTGAGAATTGCAAATGACAAATCATATTCATTGAATGCGAATGAAAATTAGACAAAAAATATGTTAATGAATCCATCATTTAATAGCAAGTTTTAATTTGTTACTACAGCTATATACTATAACAAAATAGTATCCAATAAAGATAAGATAATTAGAGTTCGGCTACTATACTTTTATGAGTATTGACTTTCTTATACTCATAAATTTTTGGCTCTTAAATTTATTTCATTGATCATTTCTACCTGTTATATCATACTATTTAACCAACTACTCACTCAATCCTAGAGAACTACTATCATTCTAAGTGGGGACCACCATCATCCTAACCACCCATTCTATCAATCAACGGTTAAAAATTTAATAGTACAAGAGGGTCTGTACCCGTAAGAGTATGGTAGCCCCAGCCCAGATTAATTATATTATGCTAATAACAGTTGTTTAAAAATAATATACAATAAATATTCACAAAGTAGTCATTATTATTTATTGACATAGTAAATTACACGTAATCTAGAAATGTTATTAGGTGGATTCTGGCTAAATTCAATGCACTTTAATCGTCCGTAATTCTAAGCATAAATACCGAATTTATCATCTAGAATAATGCTTTGTCCAGTTTTACCAGTTTTTTGCTTATGAGCTGCCACTTAATACACCAAATTAAATTTCAAAATGTAAAAATGTTCAAAACCGACACGAACTATTGACCAGAATTTGACTATCTAATTTTTCAAAGTTGTAATTTTACTATCAAAATTTTTATTTTTTTTTCACTTGAGTCAGTCAACGAAACTTTGATTTCAAAATCTGAGTCAAAATATCGTTTGCTAATTGAAATCGAATAAATTAAACAGTTGAATAATTAAATCAAAATTTTGAAAGGTGAGGTAATCAAATCCAAACGATCCATAATTCAAATAAATTTCATACTTTTTTGACTTTTCAAATATCACTTAATAAATTAAAATTTTAATAAAATTTAAAAATAAGTATTTAAACTGACAAATCAAACCTGAGTTTTTAACCTAACTCAATTTAATTTTTGGTACCATGAAATTGACCAGGACCTACATATGGTTTGGACCGAACCGAACACGCTCACTCATTGGGGAGCGAATTAACCACACTACATTTATTTATGCATTTATATATTTATTTATTTATTTATTCTACAGTGGTCAACGTGAAATGGTCGGCGGGGCCACAAGGACAGTTTCGTCCTTTTAGCCTTTTTGAGAAAAAAATTTAAAATACATAAGTTATATTGTTGATATGATGTTTATATTAATTTTTTTTTTAATTCATCAGGTCCATCATAATTATTAAAAAATATTTTTATTATACTGTGTATTAAAAGAAAAAATATAAATGGTTAATTATTGATGATATAGTGTAACTGTAATATAGTAAATTTCGTCTCTTTTGAAACTGTTTTAATTTGGTCTTAGCTCGGAAGGCAAGTGGGTCCTCTAATCCCTCACGAACGCTGGTGAGAATTTTTCTCTCCCTCTCCCTCTTTCTCTTTCCCCTACATAGAATTCCTAACTATTTTATATGGAATTCAAAACAAGTAAAACTAATAGGACTTTTTCGCAAATTAATCTTCATAATAGTAGAAAAATATTATCTACACACTAGGCGAATTTACTAATACAAGATACCATTCATTCAATAGATGAGGTGTATTAGTACTTCGAACCTTTGCCTAAATTTTTTTTTGACTCTTATTTTTTAAGTGAAAATATTTAATGCCCTATAACAAAAAAAGTCAACTTAATCTATTAAAAAAAAATAACAAAATATTAAATTTATTTTAAAAGAGTAATGTACAAATATAATACTGTAATGTACAAATATAATACTAAGAAAAGTTAGGAGGTATTCGATAAAATTATTCTAAAGTTTAACTATGAGCAAGCTTAAGTATACTCAAAAGAAAACAAAAATGCTCCGGATGCCTCAATAGGAATGTCAATGGATATGAATACCCGAAATATTATCCGAACCCGAATTCGAATGGGACGGATTTATCCGAGTTAAACGGGTATAGATTTGGTTATGGGTATAGAAAATAAAAATCCGACGGATATGAATACGAGTATGGATTTTGTATTTACCCGACCCGAACCCGAACCCGAACCCAAACACGAATAAATTATATATATACATACTTTATTTTTATTTATTTATATAATATATAAAATATTTAATAATTTTTATCCCTTAGATCTTCATTTAACGGTATGGATTTTTAAAACCGGCCGGGTCCGAATCCGGGTCCGGGTTTGGGTTTCGAATTTTTGGTCGGGTACGAATATGGGTATAGATTTTTAAAATCCGCCGGGTTTGAGTACGGGTAAGAATTTTAATTTGGTTTTCGGGTTCGGGTTCGGATTTTTAAAAATCCGACCCAAACCCGACCCGTTGAGGGCGTGGGAACGTTTTCTGGCTCCGAATCTGTCCTCAGGACTAGGGGTTTCTAGTAAAATTTAATATTTATCATTATCATAAAAAAGTATAAAATGCACTGATTATATTGCTGATATGATGTCCTCAATCAATAGAATTGCTCTCCTGAATTCACCGGTCTCATTATGATTAATAAAAAAAATTATTTTATTTTTTTTAAAAAAAATATGATTGATTTATTACTGATGATGATGTACCTATGTGGTGCAAGTGTGTCACTGGACCGGTTCGTCATTTGAGCGAATACTCGAGGGCATCGCCGTAATTTTAACCTCCCACGGCTCTTTATAAGGCCCTCGAAAGCGGGAGCTTTTTAGAGCTCGCATACAAGGCTCGTGTGAGCGCGACACACTGGTACGAAGCAAAGAAGAAGCCGAAGGCGCCGAAGAGTAAGAGAGAGAGGGTCGAGAACTCACCGGAGAAGATGACCCGCGGCGGCGCCGGCGCCGCAGGAGACGACGACAACCTTGAGGCGCGGATTGAGAAGCAGATGGGATGCATGACGGGGTTCCTTCATCTAATCGATCGCCACCACATCCTCTCCGGGAAACGCCTCTTCCCCTCCGCGGTTGGTTTCTTGATCTCGCCCCTTCTCGATCTAGGGTTTTTGTGCTGTGCTTTGATTTGGGTGGTTTCGAGGATCTCTAATGGCGGTTTTTTTTTGGGGGTTTAAAGATCCCCGGGTCGACCTCGCCATCGGAGCGATGCGATTGCCCCTCCTCGCCGGAGAGCCGGCCCCCTCCTTCGTCCCCGGCGAGGTTCTCAGCGTTCGAGTTCGAGGGGACGAAGACGCCATGGAAGCTTCGGGAAGCTCCTAGGTTCTCCCTCGACAGCCGCCTCCGATCGGACTCCGGCGGCGAGGGGCGGCTGCGCCGGTCGCCGAGCGTCGTCGCGCGGCTGATGGGGCTGGACGCCCTCCCGCCGAGCGCCGCCGCGGAGTCGAAGCCCCCCGAGCTCCGGCGATCGGTGTCGGAGTCGCGCGTCCCGCGGGATCCGGCGCACCGCCGGTTTCTCGACGCGGGATTCCCCAAGAAGCACTTTCCGGATAAGCCGATCCCTGGGGAGGCTAGGGTTACCAGAGACGCGAAGAAGCCCCTACCCCTACCCCACTCGCAGAAGCTTCCGCCGCCTCCGTCGATCCAGAGGAAGAGCTTCTTCGACGCGGAGGACATATTCCCGGAGCCGAAGCGGAGCAGCGGCGGGTCGACCGCGCTCTGCGGCGAGATCGAGCGGCGCCTCCGGATGCGGGGCATCGATGAGCCCGCGAAGGATCTGGAGTCATTGAAGCAGATCCTCGAAGCTCTACAGCTCAAAGGCCTCCTCCACCCCTCCAGTCCCTCCCACCACAGCCGCAACCTCATCTTCGATCCTAACCCTAACCTCAACCTCCGCCGCGCCCCGATCGTCCTCATGAAGCCCTCCGCGTCGCCTCCGAGCAGTCCGAGCTCTCCGTCGACGAGGCGGAGGTCGCATATAAATGCCGAACCCTCGAGAAACTCACATCCGCAGCGTGGAGTCTCCGCCGCCCATTCCCCCAGGAGAGTTGGATCGGACCCCACCACCGTTCGATCGCCGAGGAATCGAAAACCATCAATAAATAGGATACGCTCACCCGCGGAGGACGATACCGCAGTCTCTACCGCCACCCCATCCCACGAACTCAATCTCCAGGTAGTAGTATTTTATTATATTAGATTCTATTCCCCATTATTCTCCCACATTTCGCGAATTTTAAGGAATCAACGGACGGTGGGGATGCGTTGCAGAGGTCGAGGGAGGGGGAAGAGTACAACAACGGGTCGGGGCGGAGCCTCTTGGAGCGTTGCGATAAGCTGCTGAGTAGTATAGCGGCGATAGCTACGACCGCGGGGGCGGATCAGGCTACCGCAGCGGCGGAGCAGCAGCAGCCGAGCCCGGTGTCCGTACTCGATGCCTCGTCGTGCTTCCTCGGAGTAGGCGAGGGCTCGCCCTCGCCCTCGCCCTCGCCCTCGCCCGTTTCCGCCACCGCCAAGCGCGCCATCGACTTTGTTAGAGGTGAGAGTCACTCGCAGTAAGAGCGCGTGATAAACGAAATATTTCGTAGATAATATCGCGTTACGCATTGTGCAGTGTAATTAGTAATTAGTGATTAGTAGAGAATAATATGTGTTTTAAACAAGCGTTGCTGTTCCATTTTCCATGTTGTGTGATTTAGCCCTTAAATTTTTTTTTTGTTACTTCTAATTCATTGGTCCATAAAACTGTAAAATGTTGCACTTTAATTTCCGAATGCGACAGTTAACGAAGTGCGGGTAGATTTTAGGTGAAGTAGAGAAGGGCATAGGAGCTAAACTGCAATAATGGGGTAGCTAGGGGACCGTCAATAAATTTTTCACCCGTTTCGTTAAACCATGCGCAGCTTAAATTTTGATTAGTGCTAGGTATTTACATTCTCACTTGCGGTTAACCAACGGTCGTGATTAACGTGTGTACACAGATAAGTTGGCCCCTTATTGGGAGGAGGACCAGTGGAGCCGCGAAACACAGACCGTCGGATCGGACCCCGGAGAGGGGGGGGTCGAATCCGACGATCAGGAGGACTACATCTACGTGGCCGAGATCGTCCGAGCGTCCGATCGGCTCCGCGGCCCATCGGACGCCTACGCGCTGCTCGAGAAGCGCCGCCAATGGCCGCCCTCCACGCGTCCCCGCCGCCGCCTCCTCTTCGACGCCGTGGCGGAGATCCTCGACCGGATGCGGCGCCGCCACGCGTCACCCTGGGACGCCTTCGCACGCGCCGGAGCGCCCCTCCCCCCGTCCGCGCCGCGCTCGCTCGTGCGGCACGTGTGGGGGGAGGTGCGGCGGATGCGGGAGCCGGTCGCTGCGGCGGGAGGCGGAGAGGACGTCGACGAGGTCACGTGCGGGGCGATACGCAGGGACGTGGCGGATGACGTGGCGTGGGCCCGCCCCTCCGCCGAGCTCTCGGACGCCGTGCTCCGGATCGAACGGCTGATATTCAAGGATCTCGTCGCCGACACCATCCGATGCCTCGCTGACGTGGCGTCCCTCCCTCGCGCGCACCTACCCCGTCGCAGGCTCGTCTTCCCCTGATCTCTCTTTCCCACCAAACACCTTAAAAGAGAATATAAAATAAATTTTTTTTTTTAAAAAAAGAAAAATCTCATATATATATATATATATATATATATATATATATATTAGAGGTTATTATAAAACGCAAGCGAATGAAGAAATCAACGGCCGGGATTTTACACGACTGCATGATGAAGGGGGCTGGCACAGGGATCCGGGATTAATTCGCACTAGGGTGGGTCAAGTGGCCCAATGGGCCCAATTATGTTTGCATCTAAGTTCCTCGTCAGGGGCCCCTTTTGAATTTTGGTTTTAATGTAATCTCAAAATATTCACGGAGTTAGTATGACATAGTCTACAAACTGAACCCGGATAAGGCACCAGTAAACATTGTCCGAGGCTTCGATGGGAAATATAGGATTTTGTTCGTGTGTGTGTGTGTGTGTGTGTGTGTGTGTATATATATATATATATAAGTACAAGATGATGAAACGATCTCCTAGGCCATAGGAGATGTTTGGAAGGTTAACTAGGAAGGATAAAGTGTCTTCACTGGAACTAGACTTTGTACACGCATTCACTTTAACATTCGGAAATTAAATTACTACTCTGGTTGTTATGTAAGCCTTAAAACATGCTCTGCAACATTTTTACAAATTTACATCGTATTCTTATTTGATTGATAGAGTGAACATCGATCACTAGGAAGTGATGGTTGTGATTTACAAAACACTGAAATTTGTTTGTGAGCATATATAGTATTTTTCGACTTTTAAGTGACTGATTTTGAGGTCGGAGGTTTGATCTGCCTCGTGCTCTCCGATCAGATCCAGTATATAACCATAAATACATTAGGTTCCTAAGGGGTTTTCAGGCTGCATCCAGGGGTAGCGTCACTAAACAACAGCCGGAAAATGCTTCCGAGTCTCTTCTACAATGTTACTCGGTAGTTAATATATTGATAAATTTTTATGTAACTTTTGGAGTGAGTGTATTAGCCAATTTAATCCCTCTACATTAGTAGTGTCTACAAAGTAACAACATATAAGAGTGTCATTAAGAGAGACATGTAGCAGTACTACTAAAGTTGAGATAAAATTTTTAAGCACTGGGAAATAGTAGCAGGATTACATTTTCTACAACTCTATGCATAGAAATTTTCTGTGCACGGAGGAAATTCCGTCGCTCTGGTCCCTTTTGATAGCGTGGATAAACAATCGGGATCAACTCCATGTGAAAAATCTATGCTGTGCGCAAGTATCAGCGGTAGGATCAATCCTGTGTGCCGCACATTTGTGTTGTTAATTTGATTCGAAATTGCTGCAAATTAGCAATTTGTTAGCATTTTACTTAACCCAAACTTGTTGGCTTTTATCATTTTATCACTTCATGTATTAAGCATGTAAATATTTTAGTGCATTTGCATAAACACACACAAAAGTAAGGCTATATATATATATATATATATAGAATTGAGGTAGAATATTTTTAGAAGTATCAACCCCTTGATGCTTTTAAGTTTTTAGCCCTTTGATCCACTCCTTAATTACTAATACCTCTTAGATCAAACACTATTCTATCTATCATCATCTATTACCATCTTCTTAACTCTACATTTCTCCATCTAATGGTTAAAAATTCAAAAGCACCACCCCCTTGGTGCTTTTAAGAGTATTCTAGCTCAACTCTATATATATATATATATAGAGAGAGAGAGAGAGAGACACACACACACACACACACACTGGTTACACTGGTCCCTCAATGTTCTTCTCTTTGCTCTATTTAAAACTTATAATATTTTATATTCTGCAAATACTTCTCTTAAAACAAATAATCATAAATGCATTGACTTAGAGAAACAACAGAAGAATCAATCTTGATCCATTAGCAAAAGAATTTGAATCATAATCCCTATTTGTTGGCTTGCATTGGAACTCACTGTTTCAAATTCATAGATGAGAAAAAGCAGGGGTAGGTTCTAGTGCTTTTGGATACTGATGATAACGAATTGTGGAATCTTGTAGAAAAAGTTAGTGGAGTCATCTCAGATCCTTGTAACAGTACAATAATACTTTCTTTATTATTTTTTATTATTTTACTTTTTATACAGCTTCTATCTTTAGGTTTCTCCCTCTAACACCCTGGGAAAGAATTATAAATTTTCCATTTTTCTGAAATGAACTTATGAAGATTCCATACATCTGACCTTGTGGATAGAACTAAGTAGAAAAAAATCTACTGTTGCTGAGTAATTGTTGAAATGGCATAATAATACTATTTTGAGGAGTTGTGTTGAAATACTATTAATAGTATTATGGTCTTTTTACTAAATTTATTATCTTTCGATGAAAAATTTTAAGGTTTGAATGATAATGGTCCCTTACAATTTACTGACGGTTCTTCTGGGATTTAGTGGGGGATGGGTAGAATAGTATGATCTAAGAGTTGGAATTGATCAAGAGATAAGATCTAATGGTGAAAAATTGGATAACACCAAGTGTCTGGTATTATTAATTGTATTTCAGTCGGACTCCTATTTTGAGATATCGGTTATATATCCCTGCTCAATAGTTGAAAATTTGATTTTTTAAGACACGTTTTTCAGAAACTTTATTTCTTATGTTACTAAAAAAAATTTGTCGCCATTTGGAAAAATTAAAAATTATCGCAATTTTTCCGCATGAATTGGATGCATGTCCAACTTATGAATGAAGAATATTTTAGAAGAAACTGTATTTTTGCTGAGTATAACTGTTTCCACACTCTGGAATTTAATTCGCAGTTTTTTTTTTCTTCTAGTGGTACTATACTTGCTTAAAATAATATTATATTGTTATTAAAAAAAATTGCTATTTAAGGTGTTTGGATCATTCCAAGCTATCTTGAATTTTACCAAAGAAATGCCTCATTTTTACAGATGGTGGGAGCTGAGTGGCTAAGATGTTTTACTTTTACCATATTCCAAAATTTCATAGGTTTGAGCTCTTTTTCCTGTTTACCTCAAAATTTATATAGGGATGGGGTTGCTCTGTTGTATGTTTTAATATTACAAAAACCATCCAAATATCTTTTCTGGAAAAAGATGGAGAACTAGTCAAATACCCAAGTTTTAAATTTTTAATAACTATTCTACTTTTACAAGGTTCCCAAAGAGGGAGTTTTATGTAAAAAAGTCCTTATGTATTTGCCACAAGGAAATTTTAGATGGCATTAATGGTTTATTAATATTTTAACAGTAACCATCATTGTGGATCATAAAATTTAGTTCGAACAATAAATATTAGCTAGAACCAAGGGCTTCTTTTACATAAAGGGCAAAAAATAAAGGTCGTTCTTTGTGTAAAAGTGATCTTCTATATACCGATATGAAGTCTCTTTGTATATTTTAACTTTTTGGTTCATCACTTGGAACAATTGACCCCATGTGTTTGCTTCGCCATGCCTGCAAAAAGTAGAAATATATAATTAGATCATTTAGGAAAATAAGATTTGGTACATATATATTTATGTGTTTGTAATGTAATGTTCTACTTTTTAGTAAATAAAAAAGAATATAATTTCATTTACATAGTGTTTGGTAACATGGTTGTTTCAGTGCTGGATCATCTTCGGGGGGTTCTTGTCCAAAGATCATCTCACAGCTCATGTCTTCAAAATCTGAAAGTTTTTTGGAGGGTAAGATACACAGCTTAACTAACATATTAATAGAAATAGAAAAGAATTCTTTAAAAAAAAAAAAAAAAACAAAAAGAGTACAGTTTCAAATATATTACCTTTGCGTGTAATGAAGAATCTGATTCTTAGCTAAAAATAACCGATATGTGAATTAGTTGATCCTTTTGTGCCCTAGTAATTAATTTGGTTACCATTGCTAGAAATTCTTTTACTGTTGTTTTAAACTAAACTGCACATATTATTTGGTTTCACCATACATTATATGGACATCTTATGCTGCAAGTGCTTGTAATGAGTAAAAGTAGATTTTGTATTACATGAGATCAAGGTATATTGGTTTGTCCCAAAATAAATAAATAAGTAAAGTGAAAGAACCCGTGTATATATTCTGATTCATTGGAATGGATTATTGGAATAATCACATGTGGCTCAGTGAACAGGCTTCTCACACTTTGTAGGATCTCAATAGGAGGCAAAGAGACTCACCTTTTTCACCATATTATATATTTTAGTGACCTACAGATGGTGTTGCACCATTATATCATGTGTCTCACTTCGATCTTTCCTGTTCCCTTAATGGTGCATGGGCCCCTCCCTTCACAAGAGCAAGCCTTCTTTTTCTCAGGTAGCTAGCCTTGTGTAAACCCTAGATATAGTTTTACTATATTTGGCAATAGTAGATGCTTTTGTTTAAGCTGGTTTACTTTGACATAGTAAGTTAGATTCAATTGCCCTATCAATTACAAGAAATCTGGGAGCTCCGAGGGTTTCGGAGAGATAAAGCGATCCTCGCTAGCTTGCAGAGAGATCAGGTAGCCCCTCCTGATCAGTAGGCGATTTTTTTGTCTCACTGAATGATATTGTTTTTCAGGGCACGGTCGTGCGCCGTTTGCGATGTTCGGACGGTGATCTCAAATTTGAGAAAGTTGTGAGAAGAAATTTTTTTGACAGATTAGTGGGAGAATAAGAACTTACTAGGGACCATGTTGATGGGCATACCAAGAGAGTCCTGTATGAATCTCTGAGAAGGGATCTTGCACATGTTTCTACACATTCCCACACAGTTGGTGCTCTCCAAAAACCTACAAACACCTCTCAATTGGTAAAACTTATAGGGGTCTATCATATATATATATATATATATATATATGTAGGGAAAGGAATAAAGAATAATTCTAGTTATTAATTTCATGCATGCCACTCATTGTGACTTTGATGTTACCTGCATTTGGGGATGTAGACCACATTTTTCTCTCTCCTCCCTTCAACTTCTGACTCCCTGACCTTATTTCGTAACACCACAATCTCTCTCTCAGAACACATCCAAGTTCATACAAATACTACAGCATCATTAAATATGTTTTTACACAATTATGAACTAGATTAAAGATCTCTCTCTCTCTCTCTCTCCTTTCCTTTTACTAAACAAGAAAAGTTTTCCCAATCAGATATCTTTTTTGTCACTCACTGTTGTATATGTTTGAGTGTTTAGTACTATATGCTTTGAATGAAAATGGATTTCTAAAAAATGAACTACTTTTCGTGAATACTATTTTGTATTAATCAACTGAAATACGTAAGAAAATGAAGATTTTAAGATCATATGAGAAAATTTAGCCGAGTATACCTCGCATGGTCCAACTAGCCAGGCGAAAAATATCGTCGTGAAAGTGGCGAAGAACTGCCTCGATAACTTTGAAGGCGGTAGCAGGAATTTTATCTGGAATAATTGCATGTAAGTTCCTAAATTTTAATTGTTAGTGCTAATCATGGTGTGAAAAACTAATCAACAATAGAGGATTTCAACTTTGCATGCTTTAGCATCACATAATTATCTCTTATTAGTTATGAAATTATTGTGATGTACTCTAATTTCAAATAGGGTATTTTGTTTTTCTTTTCCCCCCCCTAATTGTAGATCAAAAATTTGATAAAATGTGCTGAGACCCCTCAAGTACCCCTCAAGTAGGGTACGTTCCAAAACAGGCCCTCCACATTTTTTTTACTTTTTTTTATTTAATAGTCGAGGATTGTGTTACATTTGTTAGATTTGATGGCTCTACATGCATAGTAAAATTCTCGATTATTTGGGTAAAATCACGGAAGTCGGAAAAGTCGGAAGTTGAAGAAGGGGTGTCAATAAAAAGATGGTGTAATTCATTTCCAACTTGCCTAAAGTTGAGGTGGTCTCCATGTAAATTTCTATTTTTCATATATATATATATATATATATATATATATATATATGAAAGGCACATATAAAAATTCAGAATTTGCAAGGGTGCATATGTAAATAAATAGCACTTAGAGCCTGTTTGTGTGACTTTCTAGGGGGTTATCCATTTTAGGACTATTCTCATCCTAGCACGTTTAACTCTCTTAATTTTTTGGGCCTACCCACCATCCACACCCATCCTAGAACTATTCTTATCCTAACACGCTTAATTTTCTTAACTTTTTGGGCTTAGTCACCATCTAAAATGCTTAAGTCGGGTTAAAAGTATTAGCCTTATTATATTACATATATAGAACTATCCGGGGTCTCACATTTTCCCCCTCTTTAAGCCCTGACGTCCTCGTCTGGTTCAGACTCATAAGTATCAGGCGATGTGAGACTCGTCTCGCTAGCCTAAAACGACTTTGTGGGGTAGCTGCGATCTATCCATAACAGTCAATAGTATGAGAGCCTCGTTCTCCCCGCCGTATAACCCTGACTCAGCCGAGACTCATCTTACACTTCCAGCTGGTAATTGGCTCTGATACCAACTGTAACGCTCCAACTTTTCAGGGGGTCACCCATCCTATAACTACTCCCGTCCTAACATGCTTAACTCTCTTAATCTTTTGGGCCTAGTCATCATCTAAAATATTTAAGCCGGATTAAAAGTATTAGCCATATTATATCATATATATAGGACTATTTGGGGTCTCACAGTTTGATTCACGATTTGTAATATTCCTGTAAGCTTCTATATTTTCGGTAGAAAACATCCGAGTCATTACCATTCAACTAATGTTAGATAGTTGTAAAACGTGTCAGCGAAGTAGTGAAATCATTATATATTTCTAGATAGTAGGAATACTAGATTATCATTAATTAAAAGACATTTTCATTTTCACGCCGGATGAAAATTATTAATTGTTCATTATTAATAATGTATCGGTTTTTGAATAACCTCCAAATCCATCTGGCTTGATATTGTTTGTAACAAATTTGCTATTTCATATATAAAATATGCAATATTTTTAAAATATTACAAATCTTGAACCAAACGGCGGCCCTTTTTAGAGTATTGCATATGTGATTACATCTATTAGCTGAGTGGAGGTTCTGTTGAATGTGTTATTGTGGGTCCTTTTTCTCCTCCCCTGGTCACTACATTTGTGCGTGGGGTGTCCTGTTACAAATCATGGTGGATAACCAACCAACTTGGGAGTATCTAATTTGATCTACTCCTCTTTAGAGGTGAGGTTTTTGTTATAGTCATGTCATTTCAAAATTTGGAACTCTATATTAATCTCTTATTAAAAATAAGAAAATCAAATCCAAATGATCAATTTTTAGAGAATATTGTAAAACTCATTCTAATTTTTCGATAGTATTTCGCGACAGTTTAATCCGACGGGCTTGGTGCATGCGCATAACAGTTGATGCGACTGAATTCATGAGCATCTCTGGTTTGATTCGTGCAGTTGTTCTTTAGTGGATATATACCTGCTTAAGTAACCATGACTGTTCAATGTTCATAACACGATACTGATAGTAACTATATATTACAAAAGGCGAAAATTAATACACGAAAAGATTTACCATCTCCAGTATGAATCTGGGAAAAGCGTTGCTGAGCGATTCGATCACCACCTCCTGCTGTCTCGCAGCGTCGAAGCTCCTTGAAACCATGATCGCCGCCTCCGTCAAGCTCTCGTAGCCGTCCTTCTCGCTCCTCATTCCTAAAAGAACCAAGTTTATAGTTATAAAAAAAAAGAGAAAATACGTTCTGCGAATTTCAATACATGAAAATACAAAATTAAGAAACTGGAGGAAAAAAATCATTCATGTAATACTCTAAGGTATATTGATATTATTTTTTTTTAAAAAAATTGTTAGAATATTCTTAATCGAAGCTTAATTATACTAATTAAACTTTTTCCTTGTAGAAGACCTATATATATGAAAATGCTATCAAATCATCATTGTATCTATATTGTACTATTAGACCTCATCATTACTAGGAAGAGATTCCTTAAACACGTACTACACCACTCAATCTTATAACCACAAGTGTGTGTTTGTGTGTGTGTATGTATATATTCCAATTAAACTTAGGTTTAATCTATGTTAATCAACATAAAAAAAAATTAACTAAAACTAACCTGATATTGAATAAAAGTAAGTTTAAGCACCAAAAACAACAATAATAATAATAATAATACAAACCTGCAGTCTCTTGTACACTACTGGATAGATATCGGATGGCGAGGCGGTCGAACCAGTTATCTTTGTACACCGTCCTCCTGGTCGGCCTCGCGATCACCGCCTTCGCCGGCGACAACAAAGACTTGGGCTTCTGGGTCGGCCTCCGACGGCCAGACGCGGCTTCTCGAGCCGGTTTTCGGCTTGTCGGAAAAGCTCTTAGGCCCCCGTATGGGACTAGGAGGGTAGTTTCCATTGAGAGAGAGAGAGAGATATATATATATATATATACAGCTAATTAAGCAGAGATATATAGAGTTTTATGTGTGAGAGATCTAGTTTATGGGCTGTTATTATGCGCTACAAAAGAAAGAAACAAAATGGTTCAAAGAGCATCTCGGAGAGTGTAGTCGAGAGAGGAATCATGGGGATTGGCGTTGATATATAGAGGAATGAGCACGAATTTTGACGCCATCTTAAGATGCCTCCACTTTGTCTTTATAGAATTGCGTTGTTTTCCATAAATAAGTTTATGTGCTTATAATAATAAATTAATTACATGGCCGGCACGGATAAACAAGTAACTGAGCACCGTCCGATGGTGGATGAGTCGTGATCAGTGTTTTGCTTTGTACGATCGAATTGAACCGAAATACGCAGGTTGTAGCAAATTACTACGACCTGGTTTGCAAGGGATCTGCGAACAGTGGTCGAGAACTAAATGCGTTCTTCGCGAGCAACCTAACTCAGAAAAACGTACCGTATATACTTCACATTTACGCCGTACATTGAAAACCTCTTTCAATTCGTTGCTATTGAGATTCTCAGGTAAAATAGAGTTAAAAAAATGCATATAAAATATACCTTTTTATTTTTCAATTTGCAAAAAATATTATTGTAATTAACTTACTGCGATACTAAAAATACGATATGCATGTAATATAATATTTCCGTAATTTTTATTTCTTTGATAGATGTGATGGGATAATGGACTCAACTTTTACCCTTCACATTTAATAAATTAAATATTCTTTTTTAATTGTAAGATATTATATTTTTATTTTTTATCTTGCTCTTGGCCTGCGTTTTTTTATATTCATTATGCACGTGACATATTCTAAAATATTTTGC
This sequence comes from Ananas comosus, assembly GCF_001540865.1. NCBI lineage: Eukaryota > Viridiplantae > Streptophyta > Magnoliopsida > Poales > Bromeliaceae > Ananas > Ananas comosus. Next base: position 3,650,892 of record NC_033632.1, on the reverse strand, counting down.
CATCAAATCGGTCCTCACCAGTAGAGAAATTATAGCTTGGTATGGCCTTACACGTAACGTGCACTGTATGTAAATTTTGATTATTAATATCTTAATTTAAAATTTACTTTAATAGATATGATCTTCACCGTCAAACACAGTGTCCAATTCGTAAAAAAAATTAAAGATTTCAAATCTAATATTATAACATAAAACAACCTCGAAATTAGCTGTATAGAAACATATTATTTAAGTTTTTTTAAAAAATAATATCCATATTTTATAATTTATATTATAAATCTTTTAAATAGTATAATACACGTCCAATTAATTAGATTTAAAATTTAAGATTTACTAGATGTACACCTGGTGCAGGCAATAGTTCCTCCTTTTAAGAAAACCCCTTATGTGCGTCCCTTTAGGTAAGTACGATTTTAAGTTAGGTTCAAGTCCCCATCATCAATAAAATTATGAACCTATGAGTACTTTCTTAGAGCCGATTCAGATTGAAGGACTAAAATTAATGCCACCAAACAAGTTGTCAAATGAAACCAAACAAGCTGCAGCAACTATACTGGCCAACAATAATTCTGACGAAATAATTAAATTGCTATCAAACTTTCAAAGACTAAAAGGGCGTGTTTGAAGAGCAATCTCGCAACTTCGCGCTCGTCACGTGCGAAGTCTGAGTTCCCCTATAGAGAGAACTCGACGAACTCGACGTCTACCGTGGGGTGGAGCTGCGTAATAACAAACACACCCTAACTCAAAACCTAAACTCGATGATCAAACAAAATAATTGTTGCAATTTCTTTTCTTTTCTTTTCTTTTTTTTTTTTTTCTTTTTCGGGTGTTTCCTCCAATCGATCAAATACAAACGCGGTGTGTTCATTTCAGTGTATAAAATTAAAAGAACATGCTGGAAGCACACGGAAAAACCAAGCTCCCAGCACTCTTTCAACGACCGGGTTCTTTACGCAGACACCCTTTAGAAATCATCTATTTACATATATATACCCCTGCCAAGTTCCGGGTTTTCATGCATGCGAAAGAACGCCTCAGCTTACGGTAGGAAGTCGAGCAATTCTCGGAGGATGTTGGTTCTGTGTTGCTGCAGGTTTTCGAAGAGCAGCATGTTATACATGAAAATTCAGGTTTTACAGGGGTACGTACGCAATAGGATAAGTTTTCAGGCGTGAGAATCGAGTGCCCAAACCGTCGTTTCCGCTCAGGCGGGTGTAGGATTGCCGGTGACTCTCTGTGCAATCCACCCGAGCCCGTCGTACAAACCCTCGCCGGTGAGTGCGCAGCACGCCTGGATGTGCCAGTCATGGTTCTTGATGCTGTGCAGGGAGAGGGCGTCGGTGATCTCTGCTGGCGACATGGCGTCCTTGAGATCCTGTTTATTGGCAAAGACGAGAACGACGGTGTGCTCAAGGTCACCGTGCTGGAGCAGTCGGAAGAGCTCTTCTTTCATGATCGAGATTCGAGCACGGTCCGTGCTATCTATCACTACGATGACCGCGTGGGTCCCGCGGTAGTATGTCGTCCATGACGGTCTCAACCTCTCTTGGCCTCCTAGATCCCAAACCTGGGTTTTGGAAAGTTAGTATTTGATAATAATCATCAATCATTTGCTATGACTAGTAGAAATTGAAGGGTTTTTCTTTTGTTTTTTGCATAAATAAATGGTTCATATGTGTGGAATCGTGCAAATATTCTCAGAAAGTTGGTTATATATGTATGCTAAAACAGTTTTTGCATAGACATTCTAGGCAGGTGCAGACACGGAAATAACTAAGGTTTCAGGAGGTCCACATATATGCAACTCTGCAAGGGTAATTGCTCAATTTCACATATTTGGAGTATTATATCCAAAAGTCAATTGAAAATAGCCACGTCATTATTTGTACAAGACTAAAACTGAAAACCCACAGAGAGACAGATTGATTCATTGACATTGGATGTCCTTCGTTCAATCCTTACGCAATCAAGTCGCCGTCTATAAACTTGGCTATTCATGTAGTATGATATTTCTAAAGATCATAAACCATTCTGGTCAAAGAAAAAATCGAAAGGTTTTTTTTTTTCTAAGTTGTACTGTCTAGCCCTCTCATAAGAAATTATTGCTTGGACCTGGTCCACCATATAAGCCATGGACCATCTAGTGAATCTGCCATCTATCCCATCTTTACTTTCAATCCTCACAAACAAAGTTTTTGACACTACTTTTTTAATATTGGAGAATGAAAATAAAGATGGTATCGATGGCAGATCAATAGGCAGTGCATAGCTAACATGATGGACTATATCCAGGCGATCATTTCACCCTTCGTTCGCGGTTGTTGTTCCACGCATTTCATGACATCAAAACTTTACATAAAAGGGATCTAGCTAAAGGAGACCTATGATAAAACGACCATTCAAACAAAGCTCCCGAATGAATCAAACCTCGTGATCTAGCTAATTCTAATAATTGTCACATGTTTCACCACACATTCAGGTCTACCTTATGATATCAATTCTATAAAACAAGCATGAGATTATGCTTTCTTGTTTCACAAAGGTAGTCATAGCTTGTTTAAGAAGAATTTATCAAAATAAAGCTTGACAGTTGAATGTTCATTCAAATAGTCACAAATTTGACAATCTCTCTATAGGTGATTGCGACTACCTGCTTTAAGACTGGAGTCTAGTCCCTTCTATTTTACATCTCAAGCCCAAGCAAGCCACATAAACTAGCAACCCTTAAGGAGTAAGTTCAAGCATTCAACTTTTAGCTCTTTATCTATCAAGTAAACTCATGCTGCTCAGTGCGCATAGTGTCACTCAACAAACTTTGAACAGCTTAAAGTTGAATATAGAACTATTGGAAGCTCTAATTCGTCAAATGAAAAGAAGAAACCATTTCATATAAAGCCTTACAAACTAAAAACTTCTGGCTAAGCAGAGAGAACACCATTGCCCTAACCAGATGAAGTCAGGTAATATTCTCCACAGAGACTTTAAACTGGCAGGTGCACTAGGAGCGGACAAAATGGCTTTCAATATGCAAGTGAAAAGATGGCCACTTCTTCACCCTTGTTTGGCTGTTCCTTGAAAAGTCCTCAATGCCGTTAAATGCAACGAAGGAGGTGAATAGTAGGTGGATCAGTAACACAACAAATTATAGACTTTGTGCAATGTTACTAGCAACGAGATGGAAAGAAGAAGAGATTTATACCAAAAGAGAAAACATTGAGGAAAACGAGGAGATCTCCGACATAGGAAGGTGTTGAGGACATAAATACATATGATTCAGTTGATCATTCATTCATTTGGAATTTGGATACCAATCTGCAAACTTGGATCTATTAACTTGAAAAGAGATCATCAAAGTTGATTATAATCCATATGCATTTATAGCACTTAATTAAGATAGGACATTTCGCATCACACCAAGTTGAGTATGCAGCAGGTTCTGCTACTGGAGCAAAATAATTTTGAGCCCTACGTCTTGAATACAACCGAAGTAATGGGCCAAGAACTCAATCCTGCCTTTGTTTTATTTCTGGTGTGCTCACCGGCCTGATGGGTCTATATTACCCCCTTTCCCTAAACACACTCTTTCAACAACCAGATTGAAGTTTGGATTAATGAGGATTTCCTCAGGTAGCTTGACAGAAAACATAATACTTCTATCAATATCTATTGAAATGTAATCGTGTAGAATCAATAGTTTCAACCATTGCCTATTTACAAGAAAGACAAAGCATTTCTTTTTGGTAGGGAATCAGATAGATAGAGAAAACTAGAGAAATTGCAAACTCGAACCCAAAACAATACAAGCCAAAGTTAGAGTTGTTACGCAAATATGTGGCAAGAATAGTTTTCCAGTCATTAGAATGACCTTGACACTCTACAACTAAATCTGGAACTATGATATAAGTCCTTGAGTCCTTACTAGCAACATTTTAACCACGACTGCAGCAAACTAAGTTTCCACATAGTCGTCTCCCTCTTAAAGCACCATATTACACTTCCTGGTCAATCTCTTCCTCTCTTAAATCCCTCTGGATGTCAATCCACGAAGTTACACCATATTACACCATATTGAAGTAGTGTAATGAACGTTGGCGCATTTAAAAAGGGGGGAAAAAACAAACAAGAGGCATATAGTGGAAAGCAGAAAAACAAGAAGGGAGAGTTTTAGAGGAAAGTAGAACTACAAATACTAATAGTAACAACAGGACTTCCATTGAGAGAAGAGGTTTGTCGTGTTATCAGTGCTTACACTCCTCAAATAATATCTAATTCACCAACCAGGAATTTGGTGGTGCAGATACACATTAATCAATGAAAGAGAACATAAAAGCGAAAAGAATATACAGAAGCACATGTACATGGTTATATAGGCAAGACAAGTAAGAAAGGAAAAATATTGGGATTAGAGAAGAATAAAAGAGTGAAATAGGACAAATGATTCTAGTATATGATTTAAGATCTTACTGTAATTACAACGTCTATTGTTACTGATAGATGCTTGAAGAACAAGAATGAAAATTTATCTGCTTTTACAACACTAATGGCATATGAATCACAGATAAATAGACTTTTGCTTGCTAGAGGAACAAATATTGTAAGATATAGTAGGAAGATCCTACTACAATGTAGGTCAACAATGTAAAAGATATAGCAGAAAGATCCAACTACAATTTAGATCAACAACGCAACGCATATATGTAAACACTAAAAATTAAGATGACTACAAAAGAAAGAAATGATCTAATTAGATGGGGGAATTCAAGAGGAGAAATGATTAAAACACTGAAATATCTAACGAAATAAAATAAATGTGGAAAAGGATACATTGCTAATCATATAACAAAAAATTGAAGAAAGTTATATGTTTTTAGTGTTGGACTAAAGCAGCAAGTGTAAATATCTGCACTAGCCAAAACAGTTGACCTATCTAATTTGGCAATGGGATGTCTTAATCCAGGATGATTGGAGAAAATTTGTCCATTTGAATTCAAAATTTGAGAACTTGCAAACTCGGACCCAAAATGATACAAGCCAAAGTTAAGAGTTGCTACGCAAATATGTGGCAAGAATAGTTTTCCAGTCATTAGAATGACCTTGACACTCTACAACTAAATCTAGAACTATGATATAAGTCCTTAAGTCCTTACTAGCAACATTTTAACTGCGACTGCAACAAACTAAGTTTCCACATAGTCGTCTCCCTCTTAAAGCACCATATTACACTTGCTGGTCAATCTCTTCCTCTCTTAAATCCCTCCGGACGTCAATCCACGAAGTTAACCAACACTTTTCGAAACCATATTTCCGTTTTATATCTTTTCATGGTTCTCTCTTCCGGATCCAGCACATGATCGTAGCCTAACCTCTTAGTAATCAAAATAACATTATATCAAGTATTCCAAATCTCCTATAAGCTCCTCGTCCATCACCAAAACCTGTGACCATACATCTCAAATTCCCATTCTGACAACAACATAAAGCCTACGCACACCTAGATCTATAAGAAAAGCTCCAAATTCCCCCCTAATAACCATTAAACGAGAAGATCCTACAAAATAAACGCTCAAAATCATAAAATTTGCAGGGAAAGAAAAAACATGGATGGGAACAATGAACGAAAAGCGATTCGCGCACCTCGAATCGTATGTTCTTGTAAACGACCTCCTCGACGTTGCTCCCGATGGTAGGGTTCGTGTTCACGACCTCTCCGAGGTGCAACTTGTACAGCGTCGTCGTCTTTCCCGCGTTGTCCAACCCCACCACCACGATCTTGTACTCCTTCGCCGGGAACAGCATGAACCAGAACCTCGATACGAAGGCTCCCATCTCCCACTCCCGAGATCCGATCAAATCGTAATCGATCGAAGAAGATCTTCGAAACCCTGTTTTCCGCAGCGGATCTAGAGCAAATTAAAACGAGAGGCTAGGACGAAGCGATCGGATCTCACCTGGCGATGGGATCGGGGAGCTTCGGGGTGCTCTAATGGCGGAGATCGGAGGGGTTTTCTCTGGTCCCTTTCGCGTAGAAGCGTGAGGAGAGGGACCAGAGAAAACCTAATTCGGATGAGGAAAAAGGCACTGTGAATTGGAACGGAACGGGAATATATTATATTATATATATATATATACAAATGAGGTGCGTCGGAGGAGGAAACGGAACGGGATTTATTAGTCTCGTTGTCGGAGCCACGCTGGCGCATTGACGTGGACGTTTCACGGATAGCCACGTCACGTCACCGTAATTGGGCCCATTTAAGTTTATAGGCCGAGAAATTAAGCCCGACATCTTGAAGAAGAAGGAACTAGACGGGGTTTTTTTGGGTGGGTTAAAAATCGGCCCAGTGAGCGATTTCGTTGCCGAATTCAGAGTGGTGCACTTGGTGAAATACCCATTTTACCCCCACTCTAAACCTGTAGCGCAAAACAAACACCCAACCAATCAACCGCCACCTCATTTGGATAAAAAAGAATTTTTTCAAACGGTTTGGACTCGACGCCACGTGTCGCGACGTGGGCCTCCGCCTCCTGTAGAAAAATCTCTCCCTCGTCCTCCTTCTCAGTTTCTCTCACAACACTTCATTCGAGAGAGAACGCACGCTCATCACTCGCTCACTCCCTCCCTCCCTCTTCCCCCAATGTCGGCGGTGCACTTTAGCGCCTTACCCTACTCCCGCGCTAACCTGCGCCTCCCACGGCGCCTCCTCCCTCCTCTTCCTCCTCCTCGGTGGCGGCGCAACCTCCGCCCTCGCTTCGCCGCCGCCTCCGGCGATGGCGGCGGCGGCGGCGACTCCTACCTCGACATGTGGAAGAAGGCCGTGGAGCGGAGGCGCCGATCCGAGGAGTTCCGCCAAATCGCCGATCGCTCCCAATTCCTCGGCGAGAACGGCAACGAGGACGACGACGAGGAGATGGAGGGGGGAGAGAGCTTAGATCGTCAGACGCAGCGATTTAATCGGATCCTAGAGGTCCCTAGCAAGGAGCGGGATCGGATCCAACGGCTCCAGGTCATCGATCGCGCCGCCGCGGCCATCGCAGCCGCACGAGCGCTCCTCGACGAGGTCCCTCCTAACGCTTCCTCGGAGGAGATGGCGTCTGACGCCGTCGGATCGGGATTGGACCGTCTCGATCGCATTACGAATGTTCCAGATGGTTCTGCCATTGGAGCAGCTCCAAGAAATCCAGGTATATTAATTTGAAGGCAATAAGATTATAAAACACTAGCTCTTTGGGTAAATTAGCAACTGCTCAATGAAATTGTTGTGAAGTTTCATTTAGGTCACTAGCCATCCGTAATTGCAATCGAACCGTTGAATTTTGTATTCTGTCTCAATTGGCGCGCTTATTCAGAAGGCGATGTGATGTGGTGTTGATGTGGTAGGGATGATGCCGCAGCATCATTTTAAGGCCATAAAGAATCAACTGTTGAGTCGGCACCAATCATCTATTGGGGATGATATGGCAATTACTGCATTGCGGAATTTGAACAATGTTTGACGGGTTCATTCCGTTTAAAGATGGAATTAGCAGTGCCGTGACTTAATTGCAAGAAATTGAAATTCAGTGGTCTGAATGAAATTTGGCAATAAGTTCGATGAACAGGGCAAAATTTACCTGAATTTGTGAGAGAAGTGAATTTAGCTATCATGTTTGCTTATCTCACATTTAGTGTTTTCCTCTATTTGAATGTAATCAACCATATAAAGCTTTCTAATATCAATAAAAGTATTACGCTCGAGGTAGTCAAATCATACTCCATCTGTTGCGATGTAGTACTCATGATAGTTGTTTTGATATTTCCTTGTTTAAAGGAGTTACCTCTATGGTAGTTGAGAACTTGAGATGATGTTTTCCTTAGATTAGCAATTCAAAAATGGCAATTAAAGATGCCGCAACTGAATTATTCATTGGTGCTTAGAACTCTGATTCAGAAGTGGCGATTAAGAGATAACATATAATGCTAATATTTGTGGACTGACTGTTCAGATTTCTTCTTTTTTTTTTAACTTTAGTACCAGATAATTATTCCCAATGATTTCTTTCTAGCTAAATGTAGTATCACAATGCGTACATAAACATATACTATAGATCTTCGGAGTAGTTTTGTCATCTAATGCGACATGAGGATCATCAACAAAAGAAGGTCCATTTAAAGTTAAATATTAGGTCCTGTCACAGATACATGAGGTTGGCAATTATTCTCTTAAACACTTTGCTGGATTAATAAACAGCAAGGTGGCTTAGCTATTATCACTGATCATAATTTGTCTCGTATTGGGTTTTTGGCTCACCCATTTTGGACTCTAATTGGTTGATGAACCATGTTTTTCTTTCTCCTTTGTTTCATTCACTAATAATAAGCTCAAATTGCATTCCTCTTCTCTTCCCATTTACTTTATCACTACCACCTAAAAAGTTAAAAAGAGTAAATATGTTAGTTATTTCTCTAGCTCCCTGGGCATGAGATCATTTCAAATTACAGAATTATCATATTGGCCAGCGCTGCAGGATAGCAATTCGTCTGCTTCCAAGCATGGAACTCCTGGACCAGATTTTTGGTCGTGGTCACCGCCACCAGACAATCTCACTAACTTGAAGCCAGCTCGGAAATCAAATGGACAGACATATCCATCCAATCTACTGATGGAAAAGGAGAAGTCTCTCAACTCACTACCTATTCCCTTTGAGAGCTCCTTAATCGAAAACAAGGGTGACACTCCTCTTCCACCTCTTCAAACGCTCGTCGAGATCGATACGCTATTTTCAAAACATGCAGCAGAGGCCACCAAAGCCCTTGATAAGAGTAATGAGGCATCGTCGCCGTCATCGTCATGTGGAGTGAACCTGGATGGTTCAAGGTGGTGGAAGGAGACAGGTGTAGAGAAGAGGTCGGATGGGGTAATATGTAAGTGGACATTGACTCGAGGAGTTAGTGCCGATGAAGCTGTTGAGTGGGAAGATAAGTATTGGGAGGCTGCTGATCGGTTCGATTACAAAGAACTGGGTTCTGAGAAATCGGGACGTGATGCCGCGGGGAATGTTTGGCGGGAATATTGGAAGGAATCAATGTGGCAGGTTAATCATAGTTATTATTTTTTTAATTCATATTACATACTATATGTAGTTAAATTAGAAAAAGAAAAGCCCGGTGTTTATTAATATTGGAGAATTATCCAGATACACGGAACAAATATATATAATAACTGAAAGGAATGATTTTATTTCGATAAAGGCATGTCTATGACTTGCATGACAAAAATAGGAACCCCATTTCAAAAAAAGGTACTTCTATATCACAAAGGAAACATATTAGTAGAAATATTTGGTAGAAAGAATGATATGTTGCTTCAGAAGAAGCTTTCTCTTTAGTGGAATTTTTTTGGTTGGATATTATTTTTCTTTGTTATCTTTCAGGCTGTTAATTGAGTTAAGCTGGATTATCTCAATGAAGTATTAGACACAACAATCCCGTCCTTATTACTATTTACGTTTCTCATGGGAGATTTGTTTTGATAAATAATTACAATGTAACAAACGGATGAAAAGTTTTCCTGAGCTTTTTCAAATGATGTTTTAATATGTATGTTAGAGTGATTATTACAAATGCTATGCTATCATTGTGATGCCAAAATTCTGAGTTTTTCTAAATGGGACTTCAGGATCTCGGGAGCGGGCTTGCGCACATCGAGAAAACTGCGGACAAGTGGGGTAAGAATGGAAAGGGGGATGAGTGGCACGAGAAATGGTGGGAGCATTATGATGCCTCCGGAAAGGCCGAGAAGTGGGCACACAAATGGTGCAGCATAGACCCGACCACGCCATTGGATGCGGGCCATGCTCATGTCTGGCATGAGAGGTACGAATTCTATCTTCTCCTTATTACCATGTAAGCTTTCTCGTCTAATATCCGATCTACTTAGTTGCGCAAAGCGAAAGAACAAAACAGAAATTGTTGTTTTAGCACCAATATAGCTCTGGGATATCTTTTGCTCATGAAGTTGGTAAAAGCACGGTAATTTTAGGATTAATGTTTACTCTGTAAAGAGCATTAAGCTTTAGTAGCATCTTTTTGCAGGTATAGGTGATTGATTTGGTGTCTGCGGTTAGTTCTCTTATTTATCTTCTTTTCTCCGTTAATACTCTCTCGTTTTACCTTTATCTGTTAAAGAAAAACATACCGTGGTTTCCTATGCGGTTATCTCATTTTGCCATTACAAAAAGATGAACTATCTTGACTTAGTCTTTTCTTAGAAATTCAGATGCTAGGTCCTTTTCCGCTTTCGACTATTGACTTGTTGACTTGGTGTACTTCCTGTGGGCTTAGCATACTAGCTTTTGTTCCATCCTTTGTGCTCTTTGCTCCTTTCGGTAAATGGATTCTATTCGAGTGTTGACCCAACTAAGCTTTATTCAAAAAGGGGGTGAAAAAGAATGGGACCATCTGTGTTAGCCGTAATTAGCGAATATCAAATGTAGAGAGACAAGTAACTCCTCCGGAGATGTGTGATCTGATCAAGGAGATCATACAGAGCTCCTTATTTGAGAGGCAATATATAAAATTTGATATTCATATATAGCAGAACGAGTAACTTGGATATGCCTCACCCTCTCACACTAATAACCTAACAATTAAGATATTCAATTCGTAATTCACTCTTTCCACATAGGTTACTGTTAAATGATCAACTAACAAGTTAAGAATTGGAATTAACTCCCACAGTTCTTAACAGTATTATGACACCCGTATATGTATGATGTTTCTTTTTTTCTTGTTCGAGAGGGAGACACTGCTTTTTCCATTTCGTCATAGACGCTTCGGACATTAGATGTTCATTTCTTTTGGTTGCAGGTGGGGTGAGAAGTACGACGGGAGAGGCAGCAGCATGAAATACACCGATAAGTGGGCGGAGCGGTCGGAAGGCTGGGGCGGGCGATCGAAATGGGGCGACAAATGGGACGAGCACTTCGATTGCAACGCGCACGGGGTGAAGCAGGGGGAGACGTGGTGGGAGGGCACGCACGGGGAGCGGTGGAACCGCACGTGGGGCGAGCGGCACAACGGATCAGGTTGGGTCCACAAGTACGGGCAGAGCAGCAGCGGCGAGCACTGGGACACGCACATGGAGCAGGAGACATGGTACAAGCGGTTCCCGCATTACGGATTCGACCGGTGCTTCGAGAACTCCGTGCAGCTTCGAGCTGTCCGCAGGACGCCCTTTGATGATACTGCGTAGAAATCTAACACAACAATTTTCGTTATTACCAGAGCAAATACAAAATCAGGACCCATCCGCAGTAAACATTGATGAGAATCTTAATACGTTGTTGTATAAAGAAGCTCCGTCCACAGGGAACTGCGTGCAACCTGATATGTAGAATTGGGAAGGCTTTCTCAATTTTCACAGAAGCGTACATGCAGCAACACATGAGAAACTACGACTCCTCGGTAGCAGATATTCATAGGTTTGTGTTCTAACTAAAGTATGCAAACAATTCCCTTCTTTAGAATTGTTTTCTATTCGCCGGTAAAGATACAGTGATGGGATTTGGGTAGTTAGTAGTTACTCGTCCCATATGCATACACGTTCTCTAATCACACGCACATACACGTACACGCACACGCAAACACGCTACTACTTCCGAACCCAACGCGTCGTAGGGAAAAGTGAGAAAACCGCGTAGAAAAAATTCTTCATAATCACACATGTGTAGTGACAAAAAGAAAAAAAATATTTAAAGAAAAAACGCGTGTCACGTGCGACCTCGGAGGTAAAAGCAGACCAGGACCTGGTGGGATCACGTGCGCTCTCGAAGTGGGGAGACGCCGCGCCGCGGCGCCCCTCGCGAGGACGCAACAGATGGTAAGGGGGCACGTGACCGGCACGTGCGTGGATATCCCCTCTGACCTGCCGGCATGCATATTTGTTTCACCTAAATTGAATTTTGGCTTGAAGAAAAATTTGGTAAAAATTATTTCTTTTTCACGTAATTATGAAAGTAAAATTTTATTAGTTCTGCTATTTTATTCGGTAAAAACTGTATGATGTAAAACTATAATTTGTATACAAATAATAAATAAAAATAATATAATTATATTTTTATATAATTAAGATTTAATTTAAAATAACTATATTATTTTTTATACATAAATTATAATAAAACAACAATAAAATTATAGCGTAAAAAAAATATTAGTACTTAATTAATTAATTTTTATCATGTTTTAATTGTACAAATTAAATAAAAAATATTAAAATTTAACTAATAATTTTTTATTATATTTTAAATATGTCAATTAAATAAAAAAATAATTAGTACCATAATTAAATATATTTAAATATAATTATCTTTATCTAGTATATTATTTTATTATTTTATTATTTTTTTTTTATCCTAATTGATTTTGGCTCATAATGGACCGAAGTGAATTATAGTATTTCAAATTAACTCGAGTTTCGATCGTAATTTATTTACGATGAATCAAACAACGATAATAATCGCCTATGACGAAAACAACTTTCCAATTCTCCACTTTCACCGCACTCCCACCCAAATAAATATATATGCCCGTAGCGACAGCTGCGCAAGTGATGACGTGGCGTGGTCGGTGCGGTGGGACGCGCAACCTCCTGCGGGAGTGGGCGAATCAGAAGCGGCCAACGCTGTGGGGCCTACGCAAATGCCGTGTGGTGGCAGTGGAACCGATCCGAAAAGTAAAGTCAAATATTTTAGGATTTTTTTTTGCTCATATATCTCTCAGTATTATTAAAAAATTTAAAATTTTTTATATCTATATTCTTTAAATATTCTATTAAATTTCAAATTCTATTAGTTATTAGTGGTTTATTTAAAAAAAAATAAAAAAAAACTAATAAGCAAGTCTGGTCCACCAAAAGTATATTAGATATTCTTACAGTTTTAAATAATACATTAGATATTATCCCTTTAAACTGTAATATGACAAACAAAAAACATGTTAAACCACACGACCATAAATTGAAGTTTGTGCAAAAACTATTTGAATAATTTATAAATGGTAAAAAATCATATTTTCCTTTTATTTGAAGAAAAGAATAACCCTTCCTTTTTTATTTTAAGAAAAGGAAATACTTTCCTTTTTTGGTTAAGAAAAAAAAAAGATATATTTCCTTTTCTAAATGATATAACCATATGATGATTTAACAACTACTACTTTCTCTAGAAACATTGTTCAAATTTGAACATTCCCAAAAGAATCAAGTCCTTTAAAAATTGTATGTGAAAAAAGCTTATACTGATGACAAACCAAATCCACATGAAAGATAAACAAGCATAAAAAAACAAAAAGACTAAATAAATGCAATTTAAAATAGCTATAGATGGATTAATTATTTCTTCACTTATGGTTAGTACTACATTTATAAATAAGGATACACATCATGATATATACATCATAATAATTTGTATATTTGTGAGTATAATTCATATGGACTAATCACTTTTCTTTTCAAGTAAAAAAACAAATCCATTATTTCACTCTTTAACTAATCTAATTCATTTCTTAATTATAAGATTGGGTCAATTGAGATAAATAATTATTAACTCAAAATATTTAATAAAGCAATGAAAAAAAAATTAAATAGAGTTATTGTTTTTTTTTTTAGAGATAGGTAGCATGCTACCCACTTTGTTTATTTTATTTACAAATAAACTTAGCTGGAAATGTGAATCAATTAGGATTCGAAGTTGGGATTTCGGGTACCAACCACCAAACCTTTTGCCACTTGCTCTAGGGACGGTCGGTTAAATTGAGTTATTGTTGATTACTAAAAAGTGTAATCAATGCGACAATCCATTTGAGTACCTCTTTGTAATGTCCTCCTCCATGGAAGATTTGAGGAAAGGAGATGTGAAACAAGAAGGGAAAGGGATGGAAATGACAAAAGGTTGAAAACAAAACTAGAAAGTGTTAGGCTGTTCACACTTGCTAATGAATATTAACCTTTCCTTTTATTGCAAAAAATTAAAGTAGTAATGCCACATATATAATCTCCGTATTATACGTGCCAGTCAGATATTAACATACCTTTCTATCTTGACATTCAAAATTATATACCAAATTTTTTTTAAAAAAAATAAATATAAATATATAAAATTGACTTATTAACTATATTTTAAAATATTTTTTTAATTATGCGCGCGACTATTTTTAGGAAAAATACAGTTTTACTTGGACTAGTGATCACAAAGTCAAGGCCATTAATATTCAACTTGAACTTAAAATTCCCACCCTCTCCCACCTCTTTTTTGGCCTCCAAATTAATATAAAAGGACTTCAATTGTTTCTCTCTTCCTACCTCTCAATTTCAAGGATCCTTCTTATATTATCTCACTCTCTCTCTCTCTCTCTCTCTCTCTCTCTCTGTGTATCAATCCCTCTCTTTTCTAAACCATTTATCTTAGCTTTAAGTGTGTAATTTTTGCATGGATATCCTATCACAGGAACAGATTAGTGTGTTCCAAGAGGCCTTCTTGCTCTTTGACAGGGATGGAGATGGTATGTTCTTCATTTGCCTTTTGCTGAATATATTTTGAATTTCAAAACCACAAGATTTCCTAATTCTATTCTAGTTAATTAAAATTATTGTTAATTTTAGTAAAATGTTATTCTTAATTATATAAGAATTTAGCCACTATTATAAATATATCTTTTATTCCACAAATTTAGTGTGGTAAATAATGGGGAAGTTAGAATTTTTTTTGTGAGAAAAATATATTTCATACGTACACCATTTTGATTTTAATGAAAGTCGCCGTTTTATTTTCGCTCGTAGATATAGACAAATGGCCGTGCAGGACGAACTTAATCTTTTTCATTTTTGGCTTAACATTTTTTTAATAGAAAAATGGTTCCTTTGGATTATGTTGTGGGAGTAATTAATATAAGCTTCCACTAGAATTTTGTTGTAATTGATTATTGTGAAATTCTTTTTTTTTTAAGGAAAAAAAAAACACTCATTTCTTTTTTCTAGAATTACTGTTGACTTTTTCAACTTTTGTTGACTTTCTCTTATAATCTTCTCGAAAAGAAGTTCTCTTCACTTTTGGATAATAAGAACAATTATATAAATTGTCTTTTGATGGTTCATCTAATAAATAATTGGCCCTCTTAATTTTGTGTAATTTTTTATGAATGCAGTAACTAACTTAACACGAAAGCTTATTAATTTCCAAAACCATGCATGTGTTGGTCTTAGTCCATTGCTGCCCATAGTTTAGCCACAAAGGAATGTTATACGAGTCCACTTTGTTGAAAAAAATATATACCCAAAAAACCATAACATATTATTCCCTTTCACCGACCGTACCTAACGCAGTAATTAAGCTAAGGGTTTAATATATAGTTGGTATTCGAGATTTTAAGTTTGAAGCTCAGTTCTTTTATATTTTCAGTTAAATTTATTTTTAAAATATAAATATACTGGAAAACAACTAGCAGTCGAGTAATAAGTTTTTCGACAATCATGCGTAAAAGAATCCATTTATATGGCTATTTTCTAATTAAAGTTTTACATTAATGCTTTTTTTTAGCCAATAAATTACACACAGGGAGAAAAAGAATAGCGGTAAATCATTTTTCTATGCTAGGATCTGATAAAATTGTTTTTTTTTTTAAAAAAAAAAAAAAAAACTGTAGGTTGCATCACCAAGGAGGAACTAGACACTGTCATAAGAAGAAATTTGGGCCAAGAAGCAACAGAAGAAGAGCTCCAGGATATGATAAGGGAGGTTGATGGGAATGGAAATGGGACCATAGAGTTTGGAGAGTTCTTGATCCTAATGTCCAAGAAAATGAAGGTGATAAATAAATACAAATCCTAAAAGGGTTCTCTTGCAATTATACCCTTGCAAATATGAAATACCTCTACAAAAAGTATATATGCAAAATTGCACAGACACCCCTGTGAAACATAATTTACATTTTGTTTTGTTTCTTCTTTTATTTTCCTTGCAGGAGATTAATTCTGATGAGGAATTGAAAGAAGCTTTCAAGGTTTTCGACAGGGACGAAAATGGTTTCATCTCAGCCACTGAGGTGAATATCCTGGATATAGATCATATATAGTTGCATATCATTTTATTACAAAAAAAAGTTAAAAAAAAAAAAAAGTTGACATAGTTTTGTATTAGTATTATACTAATCTAATAATAGTGTTGATACGTACCAATAATCCAAATCACTATCTAAACTACTTATTGATCATACATATATATAATATATAACCATGTTTAAGAAATTTACTAATATTATGATATATGTTTTTGGAAGCATATATACATATATATGATCAAACACTCATTGTAAACAAATTATACATTTATGTGTAATTAAGTTACTAAAAGAATATCTTAATTAAGATCATCTGATTATCATCATGCTCTTATTAATAATTTGTTGAATTAATAATACAGCTGAGGAATGTGATGATCAATCTTGGGGAGAAGATGACAGATGAAGAGGTTGAGGAGATGATCAAGGAGGCCGACGAGGACGGCGACGGGCTCGTGAATTATCAGGAATTCGTGCGGATGATGACGTTCTAATCAACCTATAATTCAATGAATTACACTAATTGTTGGCAATAAAAAATAATTCCAAGTTTATTTCTTGTTTTCTTCTTTTTTTCTTTTTCTTTTTTTTGTGATGTTTAAAATACTATACATGTTATTGATCTCTGTTGCACATGAGCCTATATATGTATTCTGAGTAGTTTGTGATCGATCAGTTAGTTTTCAGCATAGAATAACAATTGATCATTGGTTAACAATGTATGTTAATTTTTTCATTTAAGAGGAATGCAATGTTGTTATTTACTTGTCAATTCACTATGTTATTTGATCTGAATAACTCTAGCATGTGAAATACTCAATAAGTTTGTGCTCGGGAAGAAACAACATTAAGTTTGTGCTAATAGGAGCACGGTTATCATGAAACACGACTTATACGTACGGAGGCTTCCGTGCTTGTAAGTTATTTTTGATGATAAATTTTCGAATTGGCGATCAGATCTGTTAGACTTGATTTAGCATATTTGAAATATCTAAAAAATAAATTTTATCTTTTTTTTATATTATTTACTTAGTGATCGAAAGGTTTAAAAATAAAAAAATTAAAAATAAAAATCTTACAAAAGTATATNATATATATATATATATATATATATATATATATATATATATATATAGAGAGAGAGAGAGAATTTTGCTATAATACTATCGGTAGTAAATGGCTTGTTTTACTATCGATTTATTTTTGATGATAGAGCTTTCAAATTAATGATCAGCACCATTAAACATAATCTAGACTATTTAAACTATCTTGAAATCAAATTTCACGTGTTTTCAATATTGTTCTTTTGTCCATCAAGTGAACAGAAAAATGAATGGTTAAAAATAAAAATGCTTTAAAAAGTGGTGATACAATTTTTATATTTAAAATCTAAAATCTAGATCTTGGGTTAAAATACTTTTAATAGTATTTTGACCGTTTTGTTAGTAAATTTATATTCTTTAGATGAAGAATTATAAAGTTGAGCTGATAATAATTTTTAATAAGAGTTTACAGGTCGACCCCCCAAGGGATGAAAAGCTGTACCATGCATTGATTCGGTCACACATAGAATAATATTAGTAAAGCAAAACACGAAAAAATTACAATAAATTATAATTTGAGGACCAAAATGTCGCGCACCGCGCATTAATTTAGCTAAAGATCGGTCATCCCATCTCCATCCATTCTATTTCAACTTTTTATAAATACAACCACCAAATTAGTAATGATAACCTTTTCGTAAATTTGGGACAGATGGTCGGCTAGAAAAAGCTTTTATACGAAAAAAAACAGTCTAACGGAGTTAGTTGGATGTTGGTGGATCGTTTGGAGGGTCAGAAATGACTTTATCTTTAAAAAAACCCAGCCGAGCCCGGGAATGGCGGTCCGCAATCTCAATCAGCTAGTGAAGGAGTGGGACTCACTGCTCCCAACCTAAGTGTGTGTGTGTGTGTGTGTGTGTGTTTTTTTTTTTTTTTTTTTTTTTCTTCTTTTAGGGGCCCGGGCTGCCCCACTCTTGTAGCCTAGTTCATTTCTTTAATGAATGAAGCGGGTAGCGTGCTACCTTTATCTCAAAAAAAAAAAAACCTTTTCGTAAGTTAAAAATAGATACATCTTTCCATCTCCATTTATCCCATCTTACTTCAATCTGAAAAAACTAGCAGTTGCAGCATTTTTATTTTTATGTTTTTCCAATTTTGCAATTTGATTTAGACACATGCCCGCTTACCTTGACGAAAAATTAAAAACACTATTTTGCTTACAAGGATCACCTAATTTGTATTTGTTGAATATAAAACATAAAAAAAAAATTCTTTTTTGGTAGCTTTAGCTTTTGGAAAACAGCAATTATTTTACGTTCTTGAACTCGGTATTGAAACAGGAGTTTTAAGTCGATGACTTGAAGTTATCAAACGGTTCCGACCCCAGACTTGAGAGGAAGTGTTCAAACAACATTCTGTAAATGTAAAAAACTTTTCTTAGTTTAAGTTTGCCTTTTCGGCACGGTTTAATGGCTAACAAAGAGGAAGGTATGTCCCTTTTTCGATCTCAATTTGAATTTAAATCTACACAAGGATTACTCTCCTTTTTACTTTTTTAAGTAACTGCATATGAGCAGCCACAAACCCTTTATTTGTTTCTTTTCTTTTTACTGTTAGTTGTTATTAATTATTAGGGATCAGTTTAATATGGAAAATAAATGGAAGCATTCAATTACACTTGGGATTTTTGCAGTTTCTCTTCTGACTTAAACCACTGGCTCTAGAAACTGCAAACTTTCTTAAAAATAAGTTGTGATGTTAATATACTTTCTTTTTTTCCTGGTTTTTTTTACTTTTAGTTTTTGGAAGGAAAAGTACATTTTCTAATGTACATAGCAGGGTCACAAATGCTTAAGGAAGAGTTCTCCCACCTGTGAGATACACTACAGGTTCTATGGATCACCTCTCTTTTTTCTTTTTTCTTTTGGTTTTTTTTTTTTTTTAACTAGCAAAATTGTTTAGTTTGTTAAAGAATAGGATCAGCATACTCTTTGATGAATTTAGTTCTTAGTTCTTAGGAATAGTTGCACATGCCAATTATTTGTTACTTCCTTTGATAGATTACACAAATTTATCACAAGATTTGTTATTACTTTCTTTTTTCACATTATCTTTCCCCTTTTTAGTAATGCATGATATTTATATAGGACAGATAATGTTAACGAAAGTAAACAAGAAAGAACCCAAAAAAAGCATCCACATCCTCTCTCCTTTTACAACTCACACAATCATCTGAACATAAAAAAGATATAAAACATAAAAAGCAAAATAAAAAAATAGTACATCAATTTAATTTGAGTGTTATTTCTTTTTGAATGTAAGACACAAGGATAATTTTGAGTATTATGAATTATTCACACGAAAAACGTTCAACTCTTCAACATTCGATTTTTAACAAGATAAGAAACACCAATCTTCTGTTTTTAACACTAGAGATTCACAACTTACTATTTGACGCTTTGTTATTTCTTTTCTAGAAATAAACTTAGCTGAAAATGTGAATCAACTAGAATTCAAATTTGGGATCTCGGATACCAAACACCAAACCCTTTGCCACTTGCACTAGGGACAGTCGGTTAATATTAATACAACAAATATGTCACATGAAGTTATTTGATACATCAAAATTCACTGTCTATATACATCAAAGGGACCTGTATACAAATAAAGAAAGAGTTTAATCGATATACCAGATCTGTGGCCTCAATTCTCTGCTCAATATTTGCTTGTTGGCAGCTCGGTAAGTGCAGATTCTTTTTCAGCTTTGACATCACTGTTTTTTTTAAAAAAATTTCTCTTTGTTGGTATCATCTATGCATAATTTCAGATAAAATCGAGGAAATGTTGCATGTTATAATTCTTCACTTGGTCGCAAATAACATGGAGCTTGAATAGAATGTGAGCTGCATTGAGTTCGTTTTCGCCATTCTGCTCTCCGATTGGTTGATCACTTCATCCAATCCAAGTGTTCGCATTTGATACTTGTTGCATCTGATCAGTGGTAATTTAATTCTGACCTGTAACTTATGCAATGTAAACATACGCATGAACTATAAACTAGAGCTCGAATATTTTTGGAAGCACCAGGAAGGCCGGTGCTTGTGCTTTTTGGCAGGTTTGATTGCTTTTGAGATCTGGGCGCGTCCTCTTGAAAAGAGCGCACAAGAGATGCACATTTTGATATGTGCTCACCGTGTGCATGCAATGGATCTCAAAGGAAGTTAGGCATCGGTTGATTTCCTCACTAGTATTTGATCAAAGATATATGAAACTGCTTCATGAATCAGGCATCTATTTCGAGCACAAATATTAAGGTTCCCACTGGAAATAAGGATGTCTTAAGGCTTCATCAACACTTAATCGGTCCTCCTGCAAGATGAGGCAAATAGTTAAAAACAACTTTTTTCCTCTTTTTCTGAACTGTGGTTTTCAATGATTTGAAAAAAAAACTGCAGGTGCCTTAATATAAGTAGAAACAAAAGCAACTCGGTTTACCGCATCGACAAAGCTAAACAACATTTACCGGATGCCAAACTAGAAGCTGACGCACCAATCTTAATGCCCAAACATTTGGAAAGCTGGGAAAAAGTGAGAAAAATAGAAGTGAAACAATAAATATATATATATATAACCACTATGGCACACGGATGAATATTAAAATGGCTTAATACGGTTTAGAAAGGGCAAACCCCAATCTTAGAGGATCTCTAGTCTTCACTTGATGTGCAAATGACTCTTCAGAACATTTCCAGGAAGCAGGCGAGACACCGCTCTAAAAGGGGGAAAAAAAGGGAGGCGGGGTTATATGTGCTAGTGTTTCTTAAAATAATCAAGGTACTATTGTTGGCACCGATGCATGATGAGTCCTTTTTAATGCATACAAAACACAGGAAATATTAGATAAAATGAAACCATGATCACTGCCACCGCCTTACAATGCCTATTCGGCCAGGCTTCGTTCTTTTCAGGAAAGCAAAAGCCATATTCTGGAGGTTTTACTGTTCAGAAAAGATGGTAGGTGCTTCTTCGAACAGCACAGCTGCCAAGGTCCAGCATAACAAGCATGGGCATAGCAAAATCCAGATCTAATCAACTTCAAATGTTAAGAAAAGAAAATATGTCAAGAACTCTACAGAGTTGGCATACAAAATCCTGTATCGTGCGTTAACTGTTCATACTTTATGGAACAAAATCTAGCTGCCTTGGCATAAAAGGACAATCCATGCCATTTAGCATCAAGCAGGAATAATTCTTTGTAAAATTTATATGGCAACATGAATGTGCAATGGAAGGACTAATCATCATCTAGTACAGATAAGGGTCTAAAACAGCTTTCTTGGCATGAAAGCATGCAGGACTGTTCTCAATGGTCAACTTTGGGAATTCATGGGAATAAACTGATGCACATTTTCTCCTTTTAAGAGAAAATTTACAGTATCAAAGTAAGAAAAGAAACGAGTATACTCACTTGATCAAAGGCACTGCCGCTCTGACGATGGTGTGAGGAGATCCCAGGAATTAAAATGCACAACTCCATGTAGGATCTTAATCTAGCAACAAGCATGGAGAACAAATTTTAAGGACAAACATTGCAATAATTAAAACTGATGACAATGTTTAAATCATGTTCAAAAGATGAGGAGAGCTGCCTTGTAGATAGTTGTCCTGAAGAGAAACAAAGAGAACTTGACAAGTAATAAGGGTGCGACTACACTAACTGAAATCAAATACCAGAAAACTCAGGACAAATAGGAGAACAACACAAGTGCCTAGGGCATAACTTCACTGTAAGTCCAAGATTAAAATGAAAAGCCTCCATTAATGAAAACACATTTATAAAAGTCAGCTGAAAAATAACTTTTTAATTTAGACAAGGCCACCGAAACCAAATGGCTTGTTCGAATTCCTACAGATTAACATCTTACTTATATGCAAGCTCCTTTGTTGGTTCACTCCAGCCTTCAAGATGCTGATCCAAAAGAGCACGAGTGCGGTCGCTAATCTGGAAAACATGAGGGGAGCCTAAGATCAACTCTAGCATCACAACTCCAACACTCCACATATCATACCTATCAAATATTTGAAGAACATAAGAACACTGGTTTGCATGACTTAATATATATATATATATAGAGTCCGGCTAGTATGCTATCGGTAGCACAGAGCGCTCCGTGCTACCAAGTTGTTTTCGATGATGCGGCTTCCAAATCGACAATCGGCTCCGTTAGANATATATAGAACTAGGCTACTATACTATCGGCAGCACGGAGCGCTCCGTGCTACCAAGTTGTTTTCGATGATGCGGCTTCCAAATCGACGATCGGCTCCGTTAAACTTGATCTACACTATTGAAAGTATTTGGAAACAAAATTTTAGATTTTTTCGACATCATTTGACTAGTGATCAAAAGATCTCAAAATTGACAATTTTAATGGCCGATGTGGTGTGTTTGTGAGTTTAACGGTGTAAAACGATCCAAATGCGATGAAAATTTTATAAAAAATTCTTTTCACTATTTAGAGTAAGATCAGTATATCTGATCTTGAATTTAAATCTTTTATCATCATTTTTTATGAGATTTTTATTTTCAGCCGTTCAATTTTAGACTACTTGTTTGATAGGTAAATGATATCGAAAAATTATGAAATTTAGTTTCTAAATACTTTCAATAGTATAGATAAAGTCTAACGGAGCCGATCGTCGATTTGGAAGCCGCATCATCGAAAACAACCTGGTAGCACGGAGCGCTCCGTGCTGCCGATAGTATAGTAGCCTAGTTCTATATATATATATATATATTATTAATGTTGAAATAAAATGGAAGAAAGAACAATTAATTTTGTTAGGATCTACTCCAAACAGTTTAAGGGAAAGATAATGAACTGGGCTCCAGTGCCATTAATAGCACCTGCCCCCTGGTGCTATCAAGTTTTGGATTGGATCCACCTGAAGATATGCAAGACTGCATCTAGGAGCCTGTTTGAGCAGGAATCTTATGTCCATCATCAAATCAGTGTACATTTTGATGCACGATTTTGCAGGTTTTGAGGTGAATTCCACACACTGAAAGTTGACAGTAACAAAGGGCTGCTGCTATTAATAGCAACCCAATCCAACTCAGTTCAATTTAGTTGAAAAAAAAATGGCATACTTTAGTCTATTACTCTTTGGCCCCTGAAACCAGTTTGCATTAAGTAAAGCTTCTGGAGGAGTGTACTCAAAAGTCTGTTCAGATCTGTGAAACATAAACATCTCAGATATAACTCAGTTAAGTTAGAGAGCAAACCAAGCAAGCATATAAAATATAATAATCAAACTTCCGTAGGACTACTGTAATTGTTTTCTACCTGGTTGGCCCAGCTCCATACAGATGCTTCACAGTGAAATCATCAATGGCACTTCCGAAGTCAATTATACGGCTATGCATTGGGGGAGGGAAAAAAAAATTATATAAAAGATTGAGGTCAATAAGATAAAGGCACAGCAATTCCCAGATATGAATGTGTTTTCAAGTGCAAATTAGTTCCATGTTTAATGTACAAAAGTTTGTAAAAATAAAAGAACATATGGGAAAGGAGTATGTACAGGTTCAAATGATATTGCTTTTTTTTTGTCGGAATTTCTCTCAAGCATCTTCCAGTGTCCACATCTTCAAAACATAAGATCATGTTTTCTTCAATGATAGGGGGAAAAGAAAAGATGTTAGCATCTCCATTTAATTCCTAAACTGCAAGGTTTATGTAAAATTTGTAAAATGATTTCAAGAAGAATAGCTTATGGGCTTCATGAACTAAACAATACTTATAAGAGGACATGAGGAAAATGTTCGTGTAGAAGGTGGCATCCGTGGCAATACTTAAGATAACTAATCTTATGGTCATTAAGCCAAATAACTAACATGATAATACTAAAAACAGCATAACAACTAACGTGTAGTAGCTAAATTTAAAACTTCTTACAAAAGAGCAAGTGCAAAATCTAAGTAATATAGCATACAGCATTGTAAATTCACCGTGAATGCAACTAGTAGCATGTACTAGGACAGCAGCTTAGATTGCACCACGCTGTAAATATATAGCTCATGACCAACATTACACCCCAACTATTGTCAATGTCAGAACTACCCGGCAAAAGAGATGCTTAATTACAGGATTTATATCCCAAACTTTGTGCTAATACAGGACATTCAAAATGCATAAGAAACAACGAAACATATGACTGATGGAGAGGAGAGGGAAAAAAAAGAAAAGAACAAACTAATGGCCTATTTGGATGCTGGGACAAGTTATCCAGTGATTACTTCAGTATAAGTATTCTCTATTGTGATTACTGCCTAGGAGTTTGATGTGCAATCAAAGTTGAAAGGCTTAATATAGACAAGGACGCTATTTGGATGCCACTGGATTAGTATCTACAGCATTTAAATTTTAAAGTTTTTTACTTTCGTCAGTAACCTATCACTACACAAATATTACTGAAAAATTTGCCAAAGAATGTTACATCTGTACCTGGTTTAATATCTCTATGAGTAATATTGCGGTCATGACAAGCCTTGAGAGCCAAAAGCTACAACCAGCAAAAAAAGATTACAATCATACATATGCTGATCGCAAGCCTGAAATAGCCAAAGGTACAGTACCATATGAAATTTGGTAATTCAGGCTACATTTCTCAGTTCCAGCTAATCTTTCATCTTCTTACAAGAAAAACACGATTTCCTCTAAAAAGATAATATTTTACATGGTGATGCATGCCGATTATACTAGATATGACATAATAATTTTGATTTAAACAACAATTTAACTCAAACTACAACATTATGTGCAACAAAGCAGAATAAGTATTCGCCCATCCCTTTATTATCTCTAGCAATTAGATCATGGGAAGAAAAATTTAACATATGTCCTAGGCAAGCCAACAATGCATATGATGCGACATTGGACATAACACCAAGCGGTGCACGGATGAATGACATGGTGCACCTGGTGCAGGTAATAATTTCAGCCACAATTAAGGGTGACTATGTAATCACAGAAAAAAATTAGCAAAGACATACCAGCTGCCATATCAGATTTTGCATTTCCTTTTGCCCTGCTTTTGTCGTCCTCAACCAATACCACCAATTGGATGGCTGTAATACCTGTATATATCTGGCCCTTTCCTCCCTTTTATCACCAGTAACTAACCTTGTTTCCTCAGCTGTATATATAAGCTTTGACAATGAAAGGCCTTCATTCTGAAAGACAAGCCATATTTCCCTTGTTTCTGACTCAAAAGATTCTATAAACCTAGCTATATGTTTTAGGCCTTCTTCATAATGAACACCCATCACTCTAAAGTTTTTTGCATATTTACGCATGGGGTGAAAGATATTTTCCATCTCATCAACTGATATATTCATATGTAGTGAATCAGAACAACCAAATTCTAAATCTGCTTCTGTCGCTGGCCAACCTCCGAGAGAAAAGGAAGCATTTAAGAAAACTTCCCCAAAGTACTTTTCACGCAGTCCACTCAAATAAGCAGCAGTTCCTCTCTCTACCTGATGCAGAAACAAAAAACTATCTCATATAATTTCATAGTATGATGTGAATGAATTTATTAATAAATCAATTGAGAAGTGATACAGAAACAGGAAAAACAGAAACTATACGCCCCCAAACTTCTAGCAGTAATCAGAAGCAAGTCGCATCAATAAGAAGAAACAACATAAATAGAAGATATCTCTCAAAGTACCCGCAAAGAGTCAAAGGATATTATTATTGCTAGATAGATGGAATCAAAAATCAATGCCCTAAATCACATGTTTTTACAATATGAAGGAAATGATTACTGCACACATAATTTCTTCTCACATCAGAGAATAATCATTTGCAACTGTCTACAAGTAATGAGAAAAGAGAGATAACTTCCTTTACTTGGCTTACCATTATACGCTTCAATATGAATAAATCGCCATCCCCCAAATTAATAGAAGAATTTCTACATGATGAAGTTGTGTCTGTATTCATGTTGCAGTCTAAATGTATATGACTAGCAAAATGAGATAGATTTCTATGCACATCACCATCTTGAGAACAATTCCAGTGAAATGCCAGCCAAACTTCACCATAGGATCCACGATCAAACCTTTTCTTCAATTTATATCTGATTTGAGGAAAATGAGGAAAGGTTGTACATGAAAGCAAGAAAAAAATTAATAACAAAATGCTTATCTTAAAACAACAACATTTGTCTAGAAGTGTTTCATAAATGTTGTCGTAGACTCATAGTTAGTGCACCTCATCAACTTTAGCCATTTTCACTTCTTCATACTAACAATTACACTATCAGAGGAAACGTGCTCTTTAAAAGCCACCTATTTTAACCATCCATCCAGAAACTCTGCTAGCTACTAATCATGGAATTGATGAAATGTGAGCTTGTTGTTTAATAACACAGAGAGTATGCTGCAACTTCATTGTGCTCACCATCAAAATAACAGTTCATGTACACCAGAATTTTGCTAAGAGTCAAAGAAGAACTTCATATTAAAAATCATCCAAATCTTAATTTACTGAATTATCTAGGTTACAAAAGAGTACCTGGTATTAGGTATCTTGTAGCCAAAGGAATTTGGACTTCTGGATTTGCTGTCATTAGACGGAAGGGAATCAAGCAAACCAACAAACATTGCGAAAATTTCAGGGCTAGTGCACTGGCCTTTTTCTATATCTTGAAGACCAAAGTGCCAGCAAAATCTCTGATCCTTATAAAGTTCTAAAGGCCTTGCACCTGAACATTTTTTTCAACATCAACGATTTGCATGCACATGAAAGTAATTTTCTATTCGATTCAGAGAAGACAAAAGGAGTCATTTCACATGCTGCATAGGTAATATCTGATGAATCATACAATGCTGCATGAGAGCTTTAAATTTAACAAAGTTCTGCTGGAAAGCAAGTCGGCAAACAAAAGGTAAAATTAGGCAAAGGAATGATAAGCACCTCCGGCTCTGTTTGAAACGACATCTAAAGAAGTCAAAATAAAAGTGGCAACCTTCAGAATGAGATATAAAAGAAAAAGAGCAATATCTGATGCCATGGCATATCAAACTATTGCCTCTTCTTATAAGAGAAGTAAAAGATTTACTAGTCTGCTAGATAGCAGGGTATATTCAGATAAACAGTATGGTGACTTGAGGACTTTGTACATAAAAAAGTTTTTCCTCTTTGGAACTTGCACACCTATATATACAAACCATCAATTTTAAAGAAAAAATAACTGTTGAATTTGACATAAAGATAATGTCCTCTAATTCTCAAATACAGAAACTGAAATTCCATCACCAGAGCTTAAAATAATGTATCAACTGGAAATAATTGAAACAATATGAGAAAACCTGACTATGAAACTCTTCTAGAAAGCTATAAGAATGAGTTTTTAGAAAAATTAGGTACTACTAAGAGACCATACAGACTAAACTGAGAACCGATTCTTACTAGGATTTGATAAAACAGGTTCAGGTGATGTTTCATTTAAATCATGAATGTCATCATTGTGATGAACCTCTGGCACTCGGAATATATAATCCATATCCTCATTGAGATTCTCAGATAGATAAAAGCACCCAAATCTCTTACATTTAGCTTCAACCTACACCAGAAGAAACAAGAACAAACTGGTCAACATGAAGCACAGGGTAATCTACTTGAATTAGAATAATTAATCCATAATGGAGAAAATGTTCAGCTTATATAACTCAACCAGGCAAGTAAATTAATAAACATCTCAGTTAGCAGAAAATTGAGAGAAGTATAAGTAAGATGCTTGCATAAGCTGGCATTCTCAGCAAATTAAATCATAGCCATTTAAGGCTCACATCCACAGAAAGTGAAAGCACAATAAGTTCGAAACCTTAACAATTCTCACTATTTCAATAAGTATATTATGTACATAATGCAAATGTGACAATTGTGATCTTACCAAGAATCGCTGAAACTTTGCTGTGAGATTGTCGAAGTATTCCATTGCTAAGATACTTGAACTAGTTGCATCAATTTCTGACAAAATATAAACAAGTATCAGCAGAAGACAAGAAGTATTGTTTGAGTACAGAGTAAGGAAAGGATATTTCAAGAACATGATGCGTTTAGTCAAAAAAAGAACATTCAAATGGCATGAAAGAATGGCTTCTTCCTTAGAAAGTTGAGCAATCATGATGTTGTTGGGGATATACACCCACATGGGGCTATTTTACAAAACTCTCAGAATTTATAAATAGCAACTCATCATGGTTGAAAACCTGGGCTAACTGCAAACTGATGACCTCAGCCAACTACTGGAAAACTGAATAGCATAGTTAAATGAAGTGGTGAACAAACCAACAATTGCAATTCATTAGTACAGTCAGATTGACAAATCCTGAATGTTGATTACAGTTCAGTGGTACCTTCATGTTTATTTACCCTGTAAACTGAGTTAGTGGGCTACAAGTCACACTTTTCATAAACAAAAACTGAAGGATCAAGCTATAAATAATGGATATGACTGCAAGTATAGTATGCAAGCTCACTAGCTTTTATACCAAAAGAAGAATTGGAGACCAACATATTTAATAGCATATGGAGTATGGACACCGCCAAGAGGAAAGCTCAGATTTGAATTACCAATTAAAACCATATACAATATGATAAAGATATTCAAACTTCTTGTATAATACCTGAAATAGTCTCCAGTCCGAAAGCTACAACATCAGAGGATTCCTCTAAATCATACCAATGTTTTGAAGCAGTTCCAGAAATATCATCAGACCCTAGAGGAACAACAACAGTTGCTATGTTGTCTATTGTACCTCTGTCAAATGCAGTATTCACTATAGGATGGGCCAAGTGATGTTTTACTATATGAGAAGACTGTAATTTCATCTTGAATCTCAGGTTTTCG
This sequence comes from Ananas comosus, assembly GCF_001540865.1. Classification (NCBI taxonomy): domain Eukaryota; kingdom Viridiplantae; phylum Streptophyta; class Magnoliopsida; order Poales; family Bromeliaceae; genus Ananas; species Ananas comosus. The sequence continues at coordinate 3,621,834 of NC_033632.1, read as the reverse complement.
TGCCATAAAAGATCGCAAACTTCTTGGGTGGTCATCTTTTCAAACACCCCATCAGAAGCAGCAACAAGATAAGTATCATTCCTTGATAAAGATTGCCAACCTGTCACCTCCGGTGTGGATATGACACCGTAACTAGAGCAAATTAAATATAACAAAAAATTAGAGCCTTTAAAAGGTTAGAAAAAGCTATACCAAGCAATAAAAAATTGCCTGATATTGAGCATAAAAAACCTAGACTGTTTTAGGACTTTCCAACAAGAGCCAGTTGGCACACTACAAGTAAAAAGTATGTCAAGTAATAAGTTCCGCAAATGCTATCCATTCTTCTATCATGAGAATAGATCAGTAGCTGTATCGGGCAGACCATTGACTGTTGAACTATGATATTCTGGGTTCTTGCCAGCTGCATGGACAAACACAGATTTCTGCCTACATTTTGTAAAAGAAGCATCAAGCACTATAAATTGTTTATAGAGATGGGGCTTGTAATCCATCCTTTTTTCCTGGCTGGTTGTCGGGATGTAGAAATTTAGGTGCTTTCCACATTGTAGGATACCTGAATCAGTGGCTAGAAGCATCCTGGTGGTTATTGCTTCTTTGTAGCTCCATTTGTTTTTTACTGTTTAAAACAACTCAGTATTTTTGCACACTATGGGTACCATAATCATAGTTTATAAGCATCCCCACTAGTTATAGTTTCTATTGTGGCGTCTTTTGGTTTTCATGCTTATTAGAAAATATCATGATGAGTCAACTTTGTATGCATGGTAGCTAGTGAGAAGTTTAGCTTTTTTCCAAACCTTGCATGTACATGAACACCAACTCCTAAATTTAGACCTCTCACTAGCTGTGAGTGCCGCACATGCAAACTTACTCATCAACATTCCAAGGCCCATTCGGAGGTACCTGCGAAATAATTTTCAGAGACTAGAACCATACCGTTTGTATGGCACGTCACCAATAGCTCGAGATAGAGCTAGCTCACCATTAACTCGAACCACACCAGCCCACTCAAGAACAAAACCGCCAGCAGCTTCCACTCGGCTTCTCTCGTCCTCTCTATCAGGGTGATGATCCTCTGTCAACTCCTTTACAACATATGCCGGTCCATCATAGTTTGACAATTCCAAGTCGGCCAGCTCATCTGTAGAAGGAACAGAATCTCTCTTTCTTTTTTGCCTCTTTAACAACGACCACTTACCTGCTATAAGCAAACTTTCATTATTAAACAAGAAAATAAATTCTTTTGTGCACGTGAAAGCACATACTCTCAATTGTACTATCAACTCCTATGGGAGTCACAAGTAATTGATTTGCAGGATATTTTTGTCTAATGAAAGAGTAGCTGCTTTTCAGAAAATAGAAGAAACCTTTTTTATGATGAGAAGAGAAGTCTTCTGAGCACAAAAAAGCCTTTGAGTCCCCTACATTAGCAGCTAAAATCTGGCCGTCAGCTATAAGGACCACAGTGGCTGTTGAACCAGACTTGAGATTTTTCAGTGTGGCTTCCTGCATAAATTTAGACAAGGAAGCACTTCTTTCATATATGAAGTTGTGTTTAAACAAAAAAAACATGACAGATAATGACTATTGATACTTTCCTTGGAGAATGTTGAATCAATATCATAAATCGTTCTCAACAATGATTCCTTTAGTACCTCCATGTGGAATGCCCCGTCAAAAATACTAGGCAATATCAAACTAGAGCTGCATTCTCAGAATATTAGAAAGTATTATAGTTGGCTGTAAAAATATCAATCACAAGCAAGAAAGATGATGACTACATTATTGAGTACTAGAATTGGTTGCTTACATATCTGAGAACATTGTTTCAAAAACCCAATCACAACCATCAAGTAAAGAACCAGATGCAGAAGTCGAAAAAGTAAAATTTGACTGAGTTATATAGCACAAAAAGTCTGCAATTCAAAGATCATAGACAACAGCTCACAACAAGGTTTCATTGTTGGGTTTCAGCAGAGTGTCTTTCGTAGGAAATAAAGAAAAAGCACAAGAAAAAAACATCACACAGAACATAACAAATAAAAAGGAAAAGGAACACCAAATGGACACCACAATCCAACATTCTTTTTAGTAGAAAGTGTTCAGACAGAAAGTGATAAGTGAAACCACTTCAGGGGAAGAAAAATAAGGTAGTAAAACTAATTAGCCTTTTCGTTTCTAAACAGATGAGCTATTTGAAGGGCATTATGCTTGTCAAAGCTACAATCCTAGAAAAAGTAGTAAAAATTTAGGTTCTCATCTTTTAGCATTATCTGAGAATATAGTAGATTGCCCAAAGAATGTCTAATAACTAATAAGTAGTTAAACATACCTTTCCCAATCTATAAAATGAAAACTCTGCCCTCTGTTCACATTAAGAACCTGCTGAAGCAGATTTTCTTGGTCAAATGTCAACATTTCTTTGGGTCTTTTCAGCACAACAGAATATATCCCGTCAAGGAGAAAATACACATGTAGCAAGAAGTACTCCAGCAAGAGCATAGAAGCCATGTCGCTGGCCTCAGAACCATTATGACCATCAAATACAGCTACCATACCGAGATCTACCTCCTTAATCCCTGTTCTCCCTGTCCAATTAAAAGCTCATGAGATAAAGATGATGAAGAATTGAATGCAATATACAATACAAAAAGGTGCATCTGTTTTAAATCATAAGGTAGTCCTTTCTCAACATGATCATTAAGTTTAAGCAACAAACAAAGTTATACAATGTCAAAAAAGGGAGGAAAATAAAACCCACTAGTCCATGTTATTCAGAACTATACTACAATCCACATAATTGAAAGATTTCCAGCAAAATCCAGCTTTTATTACCTAAAAATTTACCAGTTCTCATTCTTCACTTATTTAGGAGCTCCGATTTCTCAAAATAGACAAATTATCAAATACCCTACAAATTTGTAGTGTTCAAACCCGCTACATCAGAAGAGCAAGTTCACTTTTCCACATAAAAGAAGCCCTCCCCCAAATTTCACCAAAGTCGTAAAGATATTGTGGGATATTTTAGTTGTTTATTCTAATAAAAACAAATTGCAGTACTCCTGTCTGCTGTAATGTACGTTTTAGAAATCAAATCATGATCTAAATTATTGCCAATGCCATAATTCTGGTAGCGATAATGAAGTGGTTTGGATTGACTTTGAGGCTAACTCAATGTCTCAGCATGATTGAGCTGAATACACACACACACACACAAAAAAAAAAAAAAAAAAAAAAAAAAAAAAAAAGAGGTAGCTTTTTTATCATTTATCTTCCCTTGTATAGTAGAACCGGACTACTAGCCTCAGAATTAGATGAATCACTTCCAATGAGAAGTCATAAATCATAGCAATAATCAGGAAAATTTGGTAGGAGCCAATCAAGGGGTGCAAATTGAAGGGAGTTGCATTCACCGTATTGCAACTTAGTCCCCAAACTTTTCACTTTATAAATCCTACTCCCTAAACTTTCCTACGAGTTGCAATTGCATAACTGGCTTCATTTGCTTAAGGACATTGAACATCCAATGGAGCTAAGGATGCAATTACAAAAGGTACAAATATATTGCACCCCAATTTTTTGATTTTTTTTTTTATTTGAATGATTTTGGTGAATTAAACAGTGAAACAACAGGGACTATCCAATGCATCAAAGGATTCAAACCCAGATTTTTACGAGGGGATTAGGGTACCGATGAAGGGGATGCGAATGCCGAGGGCGCAGAAGGTGCGATCCTCCTGGGAGCGGCGCCGCCCCTGGTGGGCGGCCACGTGGCACCCCCGCTGCGGCGGCGGCGGCGGCGAGGGGCGGCGTTGGAGGAGGGTCCATCGGGGGCACTGGGGGGAGCGGAGCACGGCGGGGGCGCCGCCCTCGTTGTACACGGCGACGCACGAGGGCGACTCGGCGGCGGAGGGGAGAATCGACGCGGCGACGATGAGGAGGAGGAGGAGGAGGAGGAGGTGAAACCCTAGGGGGAAGGGGATCCGCGGGGGCATACGATGCGATCTCCGGTTCCGCGGAGGTGGCGGCGACGGACTCGTGCTTCGATGAGACGGGGTCGGAGGAGGGAAAACGAGGTGCGGTTCGAACCGCGGTTTTTAATAAGTGGCGGTGGCGCAACCGGGCAACCCCGCACAAAACGCGATTTGGAGGGAGAAACTGTATATATATGGACCTGGTGCACCATGTCATCCATGGACCACCGAAATTACATGAACGACCTTTCCGACTGTGGGCCAATTACGGCCGTTGGATGATGGTCCACAGCTTACGTGGTGGACTTCCTCTAGGCAATTTTTATTCCCAAGTGGGCCGTTCCTGGCATAATTTCAGCCCACAACATGCCAGGCCTCGTCCTCTCTGTTTTCTCTGAGACAATCCGGCCCGTTATCTGCATTAGAAAATGGGCCAACGGCCCAGATTCTTCACCCCTACTCTTTTTTTTTCTTTCTTTCTTTCTTTTTTTTTTTTGGGGTACAAGCGTCGGCTTTGCATGCTTGATGGAATGTTTACTATACAAGTGCAGTTTCCGTTGCTTTAAAATTCGAGCATAGCATAAAATATACAACAGTTTTAAATGTCGCACCGCAGGATAATTTGATAAATGTTATTCATAGAGATGTCTGATATATACATCATCTATTCTAAAATGAGGTGTAAAATACACAACCTTTTTTTTTTTTTTGAGAGAGAGAGAGATAGATAGCACGCTACCCGATTCGTTTATTTCATTTAGAAATAAACTTAGCTGAAAATATGAATCAATTAGGATTCGAACTTGAGATCTCGGGTATCAACCATCAAGCCCTTTGCCAAACCAATATAGTACCTTATAAAATATTTTTTGCTTTTATATAATAGAATTTAGAAAATCACAACTCAATGGAATGGAATGTGTAATATTATTATCACTTATTAAAAGAAGAAATAAAAATAATTATTATTACACTTTTTCCCAAAACATGCCCCGGCACGTGCGGGTGGGACCCACGTGCTGGAGACCTAGGGAGTAGTGAGGTGGTTGAGATGTCTTAAAGAAAACAGTGAGTTATCACGGAATGGAAATATTGCCTGTACCAGGTGTACCAAGTACGTTTCACGGACCAGAATAAACTCAATTTCCGACGTCTCTCAAAGCGAGAATGCAACTTTTATTATAATATATTTTTCAAAAATTACATTTGTAAAGTTATAAATTTTAAACACCAAAGCTTTTATAAATTAGATGATGCCTTTTTTTTTTATTATATCATCAATATTCGAACTACTTAATGTCTGGTATGGATTTTCAAAATTCATTATTCCATATGTGCAGTTTCTAAAGCTATCTAAAATACTCGATATGTTACGTCCAATCTGAATCCTATTTAGACTCGAACCGGATCCGATAAAAAATAAACAAAATACGGGTAAAAAATTTATTTATTAAAGTTTCGAATATGGATCCGAATATTTTATATCCATACCTGACTTCGACCCGAACCGAATCCGACTTTTTAATGGATAGGATTCGAAAGAGTTTTCAAATCGGAACACAGACCCAGACCCAATGAAATATCCGATAGTAAATAATAAAAAAAAATTAAAGTTGAGGGATCAATTTCAATAGGATTTATAGATAAAAGATTTTTATATATTTTCATCCTAGCGAAAATTCTAATTGTTCTATTTACTCTTTTTTTAATTTTACTCATTTTTTTAAACTCTACTAGTTGTTTACTGCTCGAATTTTTTTTTTTTAACGAATTTTATTAGACAGGGTGTAACTAATTAGAAAGCAAATTTTTTATAGCAAGAGATTTATGATTTGTCCATAAACTGTTAAATAAAGTTTATAAAAAATATATGCACATGATTATCCATACCCGATCTAGACCTCTGATCCGCATTCAGTTTTAAGCAGATTGTATATGAGTAGTCACAATTCAGACCCGCTCAAAATAGACCCAGATGGTGTATTATTAATTTAAGTATCCAGATCCGGACCCAATCGGAAGTTAAATGAATAGGGTATATTTTTTTCTACTCGTTTTTTTTTTCAGTATACGGATACATTATATCAACTATTCAGATCCGATCAGGTCCATCGACACCTTTAGCAGTTTCTTTTAAATATTTGGGAGGATATTTATTAGGTCAATTTTTAATTTTAAAATATTGATCCTTATATAATGGGAGCTACACCTGGTTTAATGAATATTCTTAGAGAGGGTGAGAAAGAAATGTAATTGGTGGTATCATGCATAGAATAGCGGATGATCGGTGGAGACACGAGGACCGCTTGATCACCGCTCATCAAAGAGCAGGGGGAGACGCGAGCCGTTGGATTGGGTCGTCGCACCTTCGCGTGGCCCAGTTTGAAAGTAAGGGAAGTGTGGCCCCCACATGGGCCTCAAAATTCGACGAATCACACGCGTAAAAGGGGTTACACACGTAAAATTCCTGTGTATCGTCCATTTAAACGTACTATAAAATAATCCTTTAAGAGCAATGCCAAATTTACACCTTTTTTTGTACTTATAGTTGATATATATTGCTCATAATAACAATTTTAATTAGTTTATATAATTTGAAGTTGTCACGTATATTTGCCAACCCGTATAGAAAATAATAATATTGTAAAGCGCCAGAGTAAATTTTAAAATTTTTAATTTAAGAAAATGATTTAGTGTTATGAAATTTTACGTGATTCATTCAAATCGGACTACATCCACAGACACGAAAATATCAAATCTACTATCAAATTAAAAAAATTACAAAATTTGTCAGAAATGATCAATTTATTACAATGAGCATACAACCATCCAAATAAGAAAACCCTTATTATATTGCTACATCTTCTTCGAAGCATCTTCAAATTATGAAAATCTCGCTTTGTAATGTTTCTTAAAACGCCTTCAAACAATCTTAAAAGCTTTGTAAGAAGAAGGAAAGAGCTACTTTTCGAACTCTCTCTTTGCACCTCTCTTCCTTATACTAAAAAAAAAAGGGAACCCTTAAGAGCAAAATAAGAACTCTCGATCTGAAACCAAATAAGAATTTCTCTCGTAACATTATTTGGTCCAATATATTAATAGATCAACTAAAGCCCAAAAAATCACCGACTGTCTCTAGAGCAAGTGGCAAAGGGCTTGGTGGTTGATACCCGAAACCCCAAGTTCGAATCCTAATTGATTCACATTTCCAGCTAAATTTATTTCTAAATGAAATAAACGAAACGAGTAGCATACTACGTATCTATCTCTANTACGGATACATTATATCAACTATTCAGATCCGATCCGGTCCACCGACACCTTTAGCAGTTTCTTTAAATATTTTGGAGGATATTTATTAGGTCAAATTTTAATGTTAAAATATTGATCCTTAGATAATGGGAGCTACACCTGGTTTAATGAATATTCTTAGAGAGGGTGAGAAAGAAATGTAATTGGTGGTATCATGCATAGAATAGCGGATGATCGGAGGAGACACGAGGACCGCTTGATCACCGCTCATCAAAGAGCAGGGGGAGACGCGAGCCGTTGGATTGGGTCGTCGCACCTTCGCGTGGCCCAGTTTGAAAGTAAGGGAAGTGTGGCCCCCACATGGGCCTCAAAATTCGACGAATCACACGCGTAAAAGGGGTTACACACGTAAAATTCCTGTGTATCGTCCATTTAAACGTACTATAAAATATTCCTTTAAGAGCAATGCCAAATTAATTTACACCTTTTTTTGTACTTATAGTTGATATATATTGCTCATAATAACAATTTTAATTAGTTTATATAATTTGAAGTTGTCACGTATATTTGCCAACCCGTATAGAAAATAATAATATTGTAAAGCGCCAGAGTAATTTTTAAAATTTTTAATTTAAGAAAATGATTTAATGTTATTAAATTTTACGTGATTCATTCAAATCAAACTACATCCACAGACACGAAAATATCAAATCTACTATCAAATTAAGGAGATTACAAAATTTGTCAGAAATGATCAATTTATTACAATGAGCATACAACCGTCCAAATGAGAAAACCCTTATTATATTGCTACATCTTCTTTGAAGCATCTTGAAATTCCGAAAATCTTGCTTTGTAATGTTTCTTAAAATGCCTTCAAACAATCTTAAAAGCTTCGTAAGAAGAACAAAAGAGCTACTTTTTGAACTCTCTCTTTGCACCTCTCTTCCTTATACTAAAAAAATAAGGAACCCTTACGAGCAAAATAAGAACTCTCTATCTGAAACCAAATAAGAATTTCTCTCGTAACATTATTTGGTCCAATATATTAATAGATCAACTAAAGCCCAAAAAATCACCGACTGTCCCTAGAGTAAGTGGTAAGTGGCAAAAGACTTGGTGGTTGATACCCGAAACCCCAAGTTCGAATCGATCCTAATTGATTCATATTTTCAGCTAAATTTATTTCTAAATGAAATAAACGAAACGAGTAGCATGCTACGTACCTATCTCTAAAAAAAAAAAGAAAAAGAAAAAGAACTAAAGCCCAAAATCAAGTAACAACTAACCCACTTCATGTGTTATTAAACCAAACTCAACACTACTGATGTAGTAATTTAGTTCATAAATAGCATAAATACTTGTCAACTAAATTCTTTGGATTGTACGTAGTTAGTGTCCTTGCATGTTCAGGCGAATATAAGGATATTTTAAATAATAATAATTGTGATAATTTGTAAAAAAGAAAAAAATATACTTCTCATGATGGATCTCAAATGTAGGTTAACCTAGAATAGAACAGGTCAATGTTTCAGAAGCAGCTAGCTACATTTGAATACCTTTATAATGTACAAAAAGTATCTTAAATTATTGGTCTCAATAAAAGTTATTAAAACTAAAATAATTATCAAAACTAGTTTTTTTTTTTTTTTTTTGGGTAGCATGCATGTATCAAGTTTTCAACTCAAACCCCTTGTGGTCAAGTTTCCAACTCAAACCCATGTGGTAGGGACCCCCAAAANAAAGCCCAAAATCAAGTAACAACTAACCCACTTCATGTGTTATTGAACCAAACTCAACACTACTGATGTAGTAATTTAGTTCATAAATAGCATAAATACTTGTCAACTAAATTCTTTGGATTGTACGTAGTTAGTGTCCTTGCATGTTCAGGCGAATATAAGGATATTTTAAATAATAATAATTGAAAAAAAAAATCTCACAAAAGCTAAATATCAAACTCAAAATTTTTAGTCATAATATAAAAATCTCTATTTACACTGCAGTTATCACTAAATAACTTGTCAGGACATTCAAAACATAAACTTAAATAACTTGGCTAAAAAATAAACTTAGGTAATCATCTAGATGTCCACTGGTTAATAAGTGTGGCATCTCTTGAAGCTCACAAAGGTTTAATTAGCTCAATGAATTAAACTAATAATCCAAGTGTACGTACGTAGAGAACCTAGCACCCATGAGTTTATGTGATTAGCAAATGAATTATAATGATATGTCAGGTTCATTGAGGTTTTTGGTTTATTGGTTAAGTGGTNCCTTTATAGATGCCCTTTGCTTTCACTTTGTTGGTCTCCTCCCTTGCTTTCTAATTCAATCCAACACACATCTCTCTCTCTCTCTCTCTCTCTCTCTCTCTCTCTCTACAATACACACTCTCTTTGTGTGTGTGTGTGTGTGTGTGTGTGTGTGTGTGAGAGGGACTTAACTTGCACACCATTTCAATTATATGGCTTGTTATTTGCACAAGTGCTAGCACTCTTTTGAACCCCACCACTCTCCATCAAAAAAAAAAAAAAAAAAAAAAAAAATTCCGGCGCCGCCGCGTTTGAACGCCGTCATGCGCCGCCGCCGCTGCAGCCACCGCCTCTCCTCCCCTGCAGTTTTCACTCTCTTCGTCGTCGCCGTTCTCGGTAAGAGTAGTAATTAATTAATTAACTAGCAATGTTCAACACTTTACGTACCTGCTGTTATATATATATGTACTGCTAATTTTTATCTCTCACTATTAATTTATTATAATTCGTATTATCCAACCACAAATCAAATCCACTATTTTTTTTCTTAATTTTATTTTTTGGTTATTTTCTAATAAATATCTTTGTTTTGTTTTTTTTTTTCTTTATCATCCTCAAAGGTAGCTCCTCCTTAATTTCCTTGTCACTTTCACTAATACAACTGGGGCTTTATTTATTTTCTTCTAAATAAACTGTAATTAGCACCTTTTGTTATTTTCTGCTGATTAATTAATGTTTTTTTTTTTCAAAAAAAAAGAAGAACCAATCAATGCTTAGAAAAGATCTTTTTTGCATTTGTTCAACAAAAATGAAATAGTCTTAAAAGTTTTGAAATTACATCTTTCAAAACACATATATTTATTTATGTAATACTCTATTAAAAGTTATTATTATTATTTGTATTTATACCCGTAGATATAACCCATATTTGCATGTATACTTCTCACAAATGATGAATAGCACATAAGCCCTTGGATAAAAAAAAAAACCCAAGAATGTCCCTTTGCTTAGGAACTTTTCGCACTGAAAATACGAGTTTTGGAGCGAATTTAGTTGATGCTTCCCTTTTAGTTCACAAAAATCAACCTTTGCAAAGCAAGCTTTTCAAAATATGCATAAATTTTACATTTTAATGTAAGCTATTTTGAGGGTGTAGATGTAAATTAAAACTTTTGAGAGGTCCAAATGCGAATACCCACATTTTGAGGGGCATATATGTAAAAAAATTCTAAATAAAAACATATTTAATTTTTTACAGGGAGTAGTGTACTGAATTGGGCAGTAGCGTACAAGTACGTTCCAAACACGAACCCGAACCCGAACCAAAAATACGAACTCCGGGACCAACACACCGCAGTTTGGCGGCGGCGGGTTCTACTGGGCCTGGGCTCGGCCCCTCCCACGTGCCGGTCCCGGTGCGGTGCGTGTCGCCCGTGTCGACCGGTCCTCGTCGCGGTCGGTCCACGCCGGGCCGTGCCACTCCTAGAGTACTATCCCGAAGTGTGGCGGTGAGCTCTACGTGCCATAAGAGAGAGTAGAGAGTTTAAGATCGCTGCGATATTTACATACACATTCTTGTGAATCTTACACTCTTGCGCATCAAAATGTCAATATCTTTTATACCACTGTTATCAATCTCTTTTTGTTTTTTTAGAATTAAAAGTTTTAATTTAAATTGGGTGTCTAAATTTTTTGATCGATGGTATAAGATTTAAAGATGTAGAAGTAGTATTTTGCATTTATGTGTATGTCCTTTGAAGTTGCAGTTTCTTTGTATATTGCAATTCTATCACTGGGTATGGAACAAAGAATATAATGACTTTTATAATCTTATTTTATCTAGAGTTAACTTACAAAGTTATTCTTTAATAAAATAATTATTTATATATTTGTTGAATTTTTAAGTAGCCTCGGTATTTCAAAAAAACGCTCTAAATGATACATTTTAATATTAAAAAATTGATAAAATTAGTATGAAAGTGTGAAATTCAATTCCGGCTGTTCAGATGTAAAAATAGAATTGCTTTTCTTTTTCTTTTTCTTTTTCTTTTTCTTTTTTGGGCTTGGAAAAGGCAAATAATAATACTAATTGTGTCTTTTTCAAAGATTTTTTTTTTTTTTTGGTCACTTCCTTTGTACAAATTTCCATTAAGTAGTTTTCATATTTCCACAGCTAAAATCTCAAATCCTAAATTTATTAACCAAAAAAAATATTTTTTAAAAATAAATTGAGCTGAAAATGTGAAGCAAGTAGATTTCGAACTTAGAGCCTCGAATATCAACCACCAAATTTTTTGTCACTTACGTTAAGAACGGTTAGTTTCACTACCGTAGTACTAGTTTTGTATTTTGCACCAGAACTAAATACGTCTAAATTTAAAATTAATGTTAGACTCACTTATTCGAAAAAATGTCATAAAAAAGAATTTGTTGCATGCTATAGTTCTAATATATAATAAAACATTAAAAACAAACTCTTTTCAATAAATCGTATTTTATTAATTTGGCAACTTATTTCGTTCATAAATGTCCAGGCGAATTTGAGATAAAAATAAATTGCTAAGGTGGCTTTTATAATTTAGCCCATTCGAATATATAGAGAGAGAGTTGAGCTGAAATACTATTTATAATATTTTGACTCTTTTACTATCGATTTTTTAGCCGTTACATCTTATACTTTAATCAATTTCACTTTCTAAATCATATTATTCAACCAACTATCCACTGAACCCTAGAGGAATCACCACTGAACCCTAAAGGACCACTATCATGTTAACCCTACAATTTTTCATCCAACGGTTAAAAACTCGATAACAAAAGAATCTAAATATTATCATTAGTATTATAACCCAATTTTATACATATATATATATATGGTGCTACTAAGATTTCGGCTTTAGATGGAGAGATGTACAGTTAGGATGATAGTTGTCAACTTTAGGACCTTTATACTCTTATGAGTATAGATCTTTTTGTACTTATAAGTTTTCAGCCGTTGGACGAAGGAATGCGCGGTTAGGATAATAGTAGTTCTCGGTTAAGATGATAGTGGTCTTCTAGGGTTAAGTGGGTGGTTAGTTGAATAGTATGATCTAACGGGTGAAAATGATCAAAGAGGCAGATCTAATGGCCGAAAATTTATAAATACAAAGAGAACTATAGTGATGCTAAACAAGTTTGCTACTATTTCATTTTACATGCTTAGATGGAAGATAAGACATGATAGCATCTTACAAAGTAGGTGGAAAATGCTATTGAAAGTAGGGGGAGAATGAGGTAAAAGAATGGGGACAACACAAAGATGCTGATTTGAGTGAGCGCAAAAATTCAACAATGGCTAGCTTAATTAGCGTTGTCACACACTATTTAGGCTTTGTCTATGTCTATTTGGGTGGCCTAACTTTTTCTGGATTTGACTTCTTGTGACGATTCCAATTGCTGGCGTTAAAAGAAAGTTTTTCTGGATCTTCTCATTTCTTGCCTGTTCGTGTATAAAAAATTTCTGCACGCGGTTGATGTGACAGAGATTTAATTACTAATTATATGTCGAAATTGCATAATGTGGTTGATGTGAAAGAGATCTGATTATTATTTACCAGAATAGCAGGATGCATCTACATCCCTATGTAAATTGGAATTCCTATTTATTTACAGCAGTTAGTATTTTATTAATTTTACATCTCCCTTATAATTGACCTTGCCATCGCCCATAGAAGTTGCAAACGAATTTAATGTTCTGAAAATAACTTTTATCTCCCCCAACCAAAATTTCTTCAACTAACACAGCAGTTGGTCGGACACATTTCTTGTACTACAGAAGTAGCAGATTCGTGTAATAATGAGAAGGAAAGCCCAGAACCAAGATCATTGATTTGGAAAAGTGAGAAATTAGGATCTAAAAATAGTAAATACGCATCCAAATCATCAAACACAAGCAAAACCAGCGTCGAGAATGAGCACAATTCAATTCAATACATCAAGAAATTTCGGAAAATCACTATCTCGTTACAATCTTCTATACGGCTGCTCTTGTGATCTGCTGTTTCTCACCGCATTTCTTTAAACAAAACGTGTCCGGATCGTATATATTTCTATTATCACAAGGGAAAAGAAACAAAAGAAAATAGAATCCGACGTAAGTTTCTGCCGTGAACTGCTACCCAGAAATGTCCAGTAGATTGCTTCGCATCGATTCGTGTTGTTCAGCCGCTGCTTCCGGTTTTGGAGGCGGCTGCGGTAAAACCTCATTCACTAATTCCAGCAACTCGGGAACTTCGTCGATGTCGCCCTTAACAAGTCGCTTGCCACATTCCTTTACAAGCTGCCAAAAAGAGCAAAGAAAAAGGAACCAAAGAGGGGTCGTAAGGCCCGAGTAAAAGGCTTGAATCTACAAATATATCGTCAACAAACAAGCATAACAAGCATAACTACGGCACTTAGCTACAAAACGAAATGGCGAGAAATAATCGCAGCTAATGACATTACGCATCTAATGCAGAACACTAATAAATAACTCGAATTAGAAAAGGTGCAGCACACTGAAACTTAGTAGTAAGTTATTTATTTATTTATTTATTTCACTGACTGCTTCCTTTTTAGAATGAACTTCTTAAGTTAACCAATAATAATAAGAGAAAAGAAGCCCGAGAAGCCCAACTAGGTGACACACCAATCGCATTGAATCCGAGATCGAGAAAGAAAAAGGGATTTGGCCAAACAAGGCCTTAAGTAATAAAATAAACAAGAGAAACAGATTGACTATAGCTTTTAATGTTGATTATATTTCATAAGCGGAAAGAATACGAAGTCCTATGACTTGTGCAGTAATGTGCTTGATTAGACTAAAAACCAAAGAGCAAAACACTTTTCGTCATATTCACTCAGTATTATAAAAAATCTACCTCTCTTTAGGCATGTGTGCTACAACTAAAACTTTCCTACTAGAGTACGTTAAAGAGGTTGGCAGAGTTAAATTTGAAGAAAATGTATAAAAACTTGACTTTACTTAATCGACCTATTAACAGATTGGAATGCAAGTGGTCTTAATCAAGATGGTAGATTAAAAAGATAATCAAAAACAGATAAGCCAAGGGACTATGTACATCAAGTCTGCAAAAGCTCTAAAATGATGACATCAAAGTAAAGAACGGCATTCCTTCTTCAGTATTTTGAAAACAATTGTGCTTTCAAAAGACTGGAAAACGTGCAGATTAGTACTTTGTCATATGGATGATATGTATTAGAAATCTAAAATTTCTAAAAGGCAACACAATAGAATTTTTGAAGCCAACAACAACAACAAGAGTATACCGCATATATTTCGGGTTGGTTGGATGGCCTCAGGTTGATTATGTTCAGCTTCTCAGCAGGCGAAAGCTTGAATTTCTCGCATCTTTCCAAAAACTCATCAATTGATTCTCTTGTTTGAGTGCAAGCAGGAGATTGGTGAAGGTATTCAAACACCTGAATACACTTATGGCATGCGGATAAGATTTCAACTAGAATCACAAATGTATCGAAAATGGTAAGAGGCTTCTATAAGTACATGTCTCTGCAAAGCCGCCTGTTTCCATTATACCCTTTGTAACATCTAAATTTTCATATATACCACTCGCTAAGTGCAGTTCTTTATAAAAATAACCTTATTAAAGTTAGGTTGTCAAGTGTATGAAATAACATTTTGAAAAATTCAGATTTTGAATTAGATAATTATGCTAACATAGTTTCACAGGTCTACATTTGTATAAATATGTAGAAGGGTATTAACCATTAAATTATTTCAGTCATAATTTGAGCAGCAAATAAAGAGCACACCTTGCACTCCGATGGCGCAACAGCACCAAGACATCCCATCGGATCACTAGTGGCGCCTCTCGCCCGTAAGAAGTCAAAAACATCGAAATTAGTGAGAACGCCAGCATTTGCTTGTTCACTGAAAGAAGTAATTAGTCTCTATTAACGGAAACACTACAAATCTAACATCTATCAGACAGGTAACGTTTAAAAAAGAAAAAAATCAAAAATTGTGCACATATTTACAAAGATAAAAAAAAAGAACAAAACAAAAGGGACTCTTTACTCACATTATCATCGTTGAAAGGTGGGTGATGAGCCTCAAATAGATGGCAACTGTTTAGAACCTACAAATGTGCGTGCTGCTTGAAATGGCTGAAATTTTAGCTCTATCTACAAAAGAAAAAGGAAAGATTAAGAGATTCATCCACTCTAGATAGAAAATTTTGGATATTTAAATGGTGCATCCTTCACGTACGAAGTGTTTGTGATGTGAAATTTCTCGGGGCAAACAAAGCCAATCGCAAAAGCCAGGTACAATTAGGCCGTTTTGCTTCTAGTGACAAGAACTTCCCTAATTTTTCACTCCGAAACAAAAAGAAATTGTGAAGTCGTAAAATTATTATGCATTTGTCCTTCAAAGTTTTATGTTACCAAATATATATCCCTAAAATTTTAAAATGTTACCGCCAATTGACCGCTAATTTTCACACTGTTAGAATCATTATGATCTTAAAAAAAAAAGAGATTTTTTTAACGTTTTTAGAGAATAAACTTCATGAAATAAAATAGAATAAATAACTATAATACTACAAAATATATTATTTTAAGAGTAGAATGATCATTTGCTATTCAATTGTTAAAATTTTTAACCAGTCAACAATCCTTGGTAAAATATTCAGGAACTAAAACCTTTTTTTTTTAGGAACATATGCTAAAATTCCGATCTTAGCAGGGACATATGCGCCCAAAATGCCACAAACGCTGATTTGGGGCTTAAGAGAGACCTCTTCCTCAAGAGTAACAGCTTTTCAATCATCGCCACAAATTTTAGGGCTTAAATCTATAAACTTAATCATAATAAGAGCGATCAAATCAAATGCTTACAATCTCAGAGAAATCCGAAACATCAGAGAGAGAGAGAGAGAGAGAGAGAGAGAGGGATTAGGGCTCAAAATCGAACCTTTATCTACGTCGAAGCTCGTCGAGAGGGAGGGAGAGAACGCTCGCTGGGAATTAATGGGGTTTAGGGTTTTTGTGAAGGGGGAGAGAGAGTGACGGGTAATAACTAGTACCAATAAATGGGCAAATTTACAAAATAGTCCCTTACGTTTTACCTACTTTCATATTTGATATCTTGATTTTACGATCTATTCGCGTAAATATGATCCACAATATTTACAGAATTTATTAATAAAACTTATAATATTTAAAAAAGAAATTATCTAGATATTAAATAGTACTAAAAAACGTAATGACGAGAAGGGAATATCATTGGACTGATAAGCAATAGATGTTTGAAATATCAATTAGAGAATTTAGAAATCAATAACATTTAAAAAAAAATTGTATAATAGAGATTTTTTTGGGGGCTAAATTAAAAAGAATCTCTCTGCCAATACTTTTTTTTTACTTTTTCTTTTTTTTGATTTTTGAAAAACTATATCTTGTCCTCTTAAAAATTAAAAAATTAGTGTTTTATTAGGATTACGTTTATATTCTATTGTTATATATTTTTTTTACCCAAATATTTTTAAAACCTTCATCTCAGATGCGCCTCTTCCTTCCTCACCAACGTCCTTGATCGCGCCGCCTCGCCTTTGCCCTCGCCCACCTCTCTAGCCGTGCTCACACACACACGCCCTCACCCTCCTCCGCCGCCTCGCCTTCGCTCACCTCTCTGCCTACATCCATCCCGAGTTTTTTTCTACAGTGATCGAAATGGAGGGACGACAAAGGTGCTGGAAGAGTGAGAGAGTAGATGGAAGAAATGGAGTCAGAGCTGGGGTTAAGAGAGGCACGAAGAATGAAGGAAGAGCAACTGCGGATGAGTAGGATTGGAAGGAGACGAAGATTCTGAAGGACAATTTAGTTATTTTGTCATCAAAGTTAACACTGTACTCATGTGAATATTTTTTATTTTTTAAGATGGCAAAGTATAGATTTTTGAATGACAGAGAAAAAAGTGAAAAATCAAATTTTTGACAGAATTTTTTTTTTTTTTTTTTGTAATTTAGCCCTTTTTCTTTCAAATATGTTAGTATTATCTTTCCTTCTTTTAAATTAGAAAAGCTATTGCATTAATAGAATTAGTTTAACTTAAGAGAATAAATTTATTATTTTCAATCAAATTCGATTAGCATCAAAATCAGTTCTCTTGATAAAGCTCTGCATATGAACATCAGGTGAACAACCTCAAATTAGCATGTGTTTCATGGGGAAAAAAAACAACAACAACAACAACAACAAAAACAATTATGAACATGTCTAAATGAATATTATATCACCATGAAAATGCAACATAGCAATTTTTTTATTATTGGCCCCAACTCTCAAACAAAAGCTATAGAAAAGCTACAAAAAAAAAAAATTACATAAAAGACACTAATTTATTTATAGAAATAAATATATGTGTATAAAATTATATGCTCACAAAAAAAAAAAAAAAAAATCGCTCAAGTTAATTTGTAGACATCATATTGCTTGAATCATGATGATCAACATCATTATGAGAATCCCCAGCAAATTATTTGATGAAAAGGAATCTGTTCAAAAAAAAAGAAGAAGATCAATTAAATGTCATATCCTAAAATTGTACACAAACCCTCTCAACCTTTTTTTTTTAATTAAAGCTCTCTTAATTTTTCATCTTTTTACAAACTGTTTTTATTTAATAGCTCTAGTTTCTATTAGTTGTTTTGCTACCGAGCGACTGAATTATTAAATTTGACAAAATTTTCAATTTTGTTGAGAATAACCACTCAATTACAAAGCATTAAAAGTTGAGAGGGCCACGTCAGAAACGGCGATAATTGAGGGGGTCATGTACATTTTTACCTTTCGGATATTCTTTTATATATATATATATATAGAGAGAGAGAGAGAGAGAGAGAGAGAGAGAGAGAGAGCTAGGCTGGTATACTATCGGTAGCACGGAGGCTCCGTGCTAACAAGTTGTTTTCAATGATGCGGCTTCTAAATCGACGATCGGCTTCGTTAGACTTAATCTACACTATTAAAAATATTTGGAAACTAAATTTCATAATTTTTCGGCATCATTTACCTATCAAACGAGTAGTCTAAAAATAAACGGTTGAAAATAAAAATCTCATAAAAAACAGTGATAAAGAATTCAAATTTCAAATCGAAAGTATTGGTCTTGTTATTGATGTTAAATATAATTTTCTATTAAATTTTCATCTAATTTGGATACTTCTACACCGTTGAACTTAAAAACGCATCATATCTACTATTAAAATTGTTAATTTTGGAACCTTTTGATCACTAGCCAAATGATGTCGAGAAATTATGAAATTTAGTTTCCAAATACTTTTAATAGTGTAGATCAAGTCTAACGGAGCCGATCGTCGTTTTGAAAGCCGCATCATTGAAAACAATTTGGTAGCACGGAGGCCTCCGTGCTATCGATAGTCTACCAGCCTAGCTCTATATATATATATATATATATATATAACTAAAATTATTTTTTTAAAAAAAATAATTTTACCTCCACTAGATGATTTACTAATATCAGAGAGACTAGACGGTGCAGGTGGAGAAGAATAAGAAGAATTTGTCATAGAGATTCCTAAGTCCGAACAGCTTGCTCCAAGAGAACCTGCAATCAAATTCCTCAAAATTAGTTTAGGGAAATAATTATAAGGTAATATATACATATATATATAGTTCATGTACTATCCTGAATTCTCGATATCGCTACTTAATCTCGCAATCTTTTTACTTCTTTCAGTTTCTAGCGTTTTGATTCCTATACATAGGCGTCATGTACACTGATACAGAACACAAGACACGACACGACTCCAGCACCGCGACTTCGTAACTTTCAAAAAATTGGAATACAGAAATAACATGAATACCGCTAATAAAATATAATATTATTAATATAATAATATATTTTCATCATATATAAAATATTAATTTTGGTAAAATATCATTATATTTCTCATATGAATAAAAGTTAGTAATATTTTCATTGATATATAATTCATATATTTTAAGAAAAAAAAACTCTCTATCATACATAATTTATTTATATTGTCAAAAAAAAATTATATGTATTCGTCAAATAGTTAAAATATTTATCATCTTACAGTATAAATACATAAAAAATAAAATAAACATATATATATATATATATATATATATATATATATATATATATATATATATANTATATATATATATATATATATAGCGAGAGAGAGAGAGAGAGAGAGAGAGAGAGAGAGAGAGTCCCGCTACTATACTATCGGTAGCACAAAGGCTCCATGCTACCAAGTTGTTTTCGATGATGCGGCTTCCAAATCGACGATCGGCTCCGTTAGACTTGATCTACACTTATTGAAAGTATTTGGAAACTAAATTTCAGATTTTTTTCGACATCATTTGATTAGTGATCAAAAGATCTCAAAATTGACAATTTTAATGGCCGATGTGGTATGTTTGTGAGTTTAACAGTGTAAAACAATCTAAATCCGATAAAAATTTTATAGAAAATTCTTTTCACTATTTAGAGTAAGATCAGTATATCTGATCTTAAATTTAAATCTTTTATCATCATTTTTTATGAGATTTTTATTTTCAGCCGTTCAATTTTAGACTACTTGTTTGATAGGTATTTCAAATGGTATCGAAAAATTATTTAGTTTCTAAATACTTTTAATAGTATAGATCAAGTCTAACAGAACCGATCGTCGATTTGGAAGTCGCAACAGCGAAAACAACTTGGTAGCACGGAGCCCTCCGTGCTACCGATAGTATAGTAGCCTAGCTCTCTCTCTCTCTCTCTCTCTATATATATATATATATATAGTTGAGCTAGAATACTATCGATAACAAATCGTCACTTTTGCCACCCATTTGTTTTCGATGATGGAGCCTCCAAATCGACGATCGGCATCGTTGAACATGATCTATACCACTTAAATTGTTTAGAAATTAAATTTCAAATCTTTTCGACATCATTTGCCTAATGATCAAAGGGTTTCAAAATTTGTAATTTTAATGGTCGATATGAGGAGTTTTCTCGTTTAACGGTGTAAAGATATCCAAATCAATTGAATTTTTGTTAGAAAATTTTTTAAACTATTTAAAACACGATCTATACTCTCGATCTTGATTACAAGACTCCTATCATCATTTTTTTAAGAATATTCATTTTCAGCTGTTCATTTTTGTGTCCACTCGATGGATAAGAGAACAATATCGAAAATGTATGAAGTTTGATTTCTAAATACTTCAAATGGTATAGATCATATTCAACGGTGCCAATCATCAATTTGGAAGCTCCATCATCGAAAACAAATGGGTGGCAAAAGTGCCGATTTGCTATCGATAGTATTCTAGCTTAACTCATATATATATATATATATATATATATATATATATATATATATATATATATTAGTTGTATGGGCTATGGATCGACATTGAATGCACATCCAATGAATGTTTATATCAAACACATATCCGACACAGACACACGATGCTTAGAAAAGCATTCGTGATGCATATATCCCTATACCCACTATGATAAAATCCCGAACCCAAAAGTACTATATATAGGTTTTCTCAACGCATGCATGTATGCTTAATTACGCTTATCCAATAATATTCTGAATGTTTAAATAAAAGAGGGGAACATTTTGATTTTGATCTACTTACATTCTCTGTAACAAGGGTACGAGGTGCTGTTGAAGAGGTTGTAGTAACCCTCATCACATTCACATTTGTAGTCGAAATACGACGCATTTACGCATTTGCCTCCTCCGCAATAAGCCCACAAGCATGCTAAAATATTTGTGAAAAATTAGAAATAGAATGTATATATATAGTCACTAATCATGTTTTAGAACATAAGTAAATAATTAAGTAAATTATGTTAAGTGTGAATCATACGATCAAAAATTGAGAAGTTGGCTGAAGGTGGTGAGGGGGAGGGAGCTGGAGCAGTTGATATCTTGGAGCAGGAGTAATTGATGCTACCTGAAATATTACAAAAAAAAAAAAAAAAAAAAAAAAGTTTAATACTGTAATGATCCGACCCCCTGTTTAGATTCTGCCACTAAATTCGTTGGTGTAGCACTTTGCTCTTACACTGCCGGCTAGTATTCGGAATTGTAACGACCCGACCCGACCCGCCCACACTATCGGCCCAAAATATTTAAGTTCAGTTATTATTACTAATGTGTAGACTTCATATTTTCTAATCATAATTATTTTTTTATCCGATGTAGGACTATTAGGACTTTACAAACACTATTTCTAAAGTTTGATTATCTTTTGAATAAAATAATTATAGAAAAAAAATTTCTCTTTTCGATTTCGATAAGCTAAATTGGATTTTGGATACCAATCGTTAAACTGTTTGTTACTTGCTCTAGAGATAATCGGTACAGAAAAAATTATAAAAAACTAAAAGAGACTAAAAGGGCTTAAACTTAGAATCTCCTGCGCGGACAAAAATAATTATTTTTTACTAAAAATTATGCTACTAAATAATAATAATAATAATAATAATTTAATATTTTGGAGAGAGATGGAGATGTTACAAACTTACAATTGGGGATGACACAAGGAAGGAAACGGAGCTCATCTTGGACGAAGTATTGGGACCACCCGGGATTGCACTTGCAAATAAACCCAAGCGTGTCATTGGTTGATGCCTCGCACGTGCCCTTCCCACAAGCCACGTGGCTACATGTCTCATCTATTTATTATTTCACAACAACAACAACAACAAAAAAAAAACATTTAAAACAAAGATAATAGGTAGATAAATAAATAAATAATCTTAAGACCGTATCAATTAAGTACTAAATATTGCAACCAAGTTAAACACTTTGTGAGAATCTTGCATATTGAAATTAATCAAATAATATATAAAATTAGCGAAAAGTTGGTTATTTTGTTCCGTGTTTGATTTATCTGAAAATTTCATGTCAAATTAAGATTTTTATCTTATGAATTGAGGTACAAAACAAACGTCTGGAATCAAGAATTTTTCTAGGACCGTGACGTGAATTAAAATTAAATGAGAAAAAAATTAACAATGTTAGAAATATGATATAACTCGAACTCAGGAGGGCCTTCTGCTCTAATACCATTATATTCTAAAAACGTGAATCGATAAAGACGGTGTTTAAATATTTTTATATTTAACGATCTATATTGAATGAAAAGATACAGTTTTTTTTTTTTTTTTGGGGTGGTTAACACAATTGAGTGAGGGGAGGGATTGATGAGAAGAGATGAAATTAAGATGAGGGGAAAAGATAAATGCATACTCAAGACAGGGGCAAAGAGAGGAGAGAGAAAATCTGCTGCTGCAGCTACTCTTTGTGGCAACAAAGGGTTGATGTTAGCTAATTGGAGAATCATCACCAACACAATTGCTTTTTCCCACCCCATCTCTCTCTCCCTCTCTCTCTTTGCTCAACTCAACCAAAACTAAACTTATTTTTATCTTGTTCTTGGAGAGAGAGAGAGAGAGAGAGAGAGAGAGAGAGAGATGGTTGTGGAAGTACTTTTTGGGGGGGGGGGGTTGACAAAGGGTGTAGTTCTAGGTTTTACTATATTGGTGTGGTGTGGGGGGGGGGGGAAATGAATGTAGTTATGATATGAGAACATAGAATAAGGGACTTTTGACTTTGAAGAGAAGAGGAATTTTTGTATTTATTTAGAATAATAAGTTCCCCTGAATTGACCTTTTCTTTTTCCATTCATTTATACACTTTTCTGAACTATATATTAATTCCAAATGGCCTGTTTTTTCCGCTTGAGTGGTACTGTTATGAGAAACACAAGATTAATTAAAATTTTTTCTAAGAATTTCATTTTAATTTTTAGTTGTAGCAAAAACTCCATACTTTTTTACAGGCTAAATTACAGAAAATTCTCCTATAAATATATGTTTTTTCACTCTTTTCTTTCTGACTTTCACAAACCTATAATTTGTTTCTTAAAATTTTAAAAATATTTTAAGATAGGTACAGTGTTAATAGAGAGATCAAAATGACCAAATTGTTCTTATTTCTTTTATAAGAAAAAAATAATTTTTAATATATTTTTATAATTTCGAAGTACATTTTCAGTATAAATTATAAAAATAAATAGAATAGTGATGAAACCCTAATAGAGTGGGACTAAATACGATAACTTGAAATATTGAGCGGGTAAAATATAAAATTTTGAAAGTTAAAAAGAGAACGCGAAAGAAAAAAGCATTTATAGAAATTTTTTTTATAATTTAGCCTTTTTTATTTGTCAATTACTCTATGAAAGACCATCAAATGAATCTACCTACTCTTTATTATACCATTTTTTTATATTTTAAAATTATTTACCTAAAAATATAGGTAAAATTAAAATATTATTCGATAACTGAGAACCACAATGGACAAATTTAGTTAGAATTTGGGCTCAATACTATCCGCTTTAATACTGTACGATACAACAATTTATCTCCATAGAGTACAACTACTGGAGAACAGTATTTTTATATTTTATATCCGAAAGAGGTGGCGAGAAGAAAATGGAAGTTTTTATTACACGTTATCTAGATGCTTACTTAGGTGCCGTGCATATGCTTTCTTAGTTCTAGGGCATTATTAAGTCAAACAAATGATGCATGTGAAATGGTTTCCAATTTGATGGGGATAATAATAATACTAGTTTATGTCTTTACTTATAGGTATTTTTTAATACTAAAATATAAAAAAATTTAAAAGAAAGAATTATAATTTTGGCTAAAAATAAAACTGATAACATAGAATTAATCGAAAGCTCCTCAATAAAGTATAATTAGAGGGCTCTCCTGAAGTTTCTTTTTTAAAACTTTACATAGGATATATCAGTGTGATCCACGCTCGAGGTGCAATAAGTCTAATATTTTGAAGTTATGGTCCGGGTCAAAATTAACCTGTTAGAAAGTGACATATACATATATATTATTATATATATATATATAGTTAATTTTTTTGACCAAATCGTTCCACTGAGAAGCTTCCGAATAAGACTTATTAGGACTACTTTGGTTCAACTGGGTTGTTCAAATTTGAAATGCCATGTATTAACAATCGAAAAGCTTTTGTTTTTTTCCATCTCTATGGTAACAGTTGCCGGTTTTGTTTAGAGCAGTTGGTAGTTACCCTAAAGGCTTTCAGGAAGTTAAGGATTTGAGCCCAGCTTCTACATGTCACAGATTACTAATATGTAGAATTCAGCTACTATCCTTTCAAGAAGACGGAGGCTTTCGTCATTC
The DNA here is from genome assembly GCF_001540865.1 of Ananas comosus. Taxonomy (NCBI): domain Eukaryota; kingdom Viridiplantae; phylum Streptophyta; class Magnoliopsida; order Poales; family Bromeliaceae; genus Ananas; species Ananas comosus. The sequence goes on along the minus strand of NC_033632.1, from coordinate 3,597,055 downwards.
TAAGTCGTTTTTGATGATAGAAAATTTGAATCTATGATCGGAACCGTTAAAATTAATCTAGAATATTTAAAATGTCTAGAAACTAAATTTCAAAAATTTTAGAAATTATTTATGTAGTGATCAAAAAATCACAATATCAACCATTTTTTATGACCTATATGAGCCGTTTGCTTATTTAACGGCGTAGAACAATCTAAACAATTTGAATTTTTGATAGAAAAATTTTTATACTATTTAAATAATATTTGATAATTCCGATCATGAATTGAAAAAAGTTTAATATCTTTTTTACAAGATTATTCATTTTTGTCATTTTTTGACCCTTCAATAAACTTGATAATAAATTTTAAAATAAATAAAATTTAGTTTCAAACATTATAAATATTCTAGATTAACCTTGACGGTTTCATTCATCGATTCGAAATTCTAATCATCTAAAACGACTTAAGTGAATGAAGGTTTTTGTCCTCCTAAAAGGATAGTAGTTGGACTCCTAATATATATATATAGAGCTAGGCTCCTATGCTTTCAAAAGTACGGGAGGCCCCGTGCTTGTAGTTGTTTTCAATGATGGGACATCCAATTTGGCGATCGGTTCCGTTAAACTTGATCTATACTATTGGAACTATCTAGAAACCAAATTTCATAATTTTTTGATTTCGTTTGTCTAGTGAACGAGTAGCCTCAAAATGAACGGCTGAAAATGAAAATCTCATAAAAACTAGAACAAAATATATCATATTTCTTAAAAGATAGTTTTAAAGTGCACTAAACCTATAAAGATGTGGCAATTTGAACGTTTGCCGAGTGATACCGATAACTTTAAACAACTAAAACTCGGGTAAGCTAGTGATCCGTTTACTATAGCTTTTTATTATTTAAAATAAAAGATCCATGAGTTTTATGTGATCTAGTTCAAATTGCCTCAGCTAGCTGCTAAGCTTTCAGTGTTGTAGCTTTTGCTCGACCTTCATGCCTTCCGAGGCACGAAGGCTATCGTATCATCGGAGTGATATATATATATATATATCTCAGGCAGAGGGCATGAAAGCTTTCATGCCCTCCGGGGCACGAACATTCAACAAAAGCTACTATCCTGCAAGCTAAGCTGCTAGCCGAGGCAATCCATACTAGATGGGATAACCTTGATAGATCTTTGGTTTAAAATCTAAAAAAACCGTAGTAAATGATTCGCTAGTTTTACAGATTTTTTACTGATAAAATTGCCATCTACACCGTGTAAAAATTCAAGTTGCCACATCTTCATAGGTTTAATGTATTTTTAAATTATCTTTTAAGATGAATTGTAGTCATCGTTCTAGTTATGAAGGCTAAATTTTAAACTTAGGAAATAGTGACANGGTGAGTACCGGTACTCAACCACCAGTACCGATACACCGCCTATCCAGTACAAGTACCACCAACTTAGTACCTCAACTCGAGAGAAACTCATTTTGCACTTGTATTGGGTACCGGAACCCTATTTTCTGGTACTGGTATTCAATGCAATTTCTGCAGTTCCAGCATACTTAATACTTCGGAATTGGTTTTCGCGTCGGTTTGCACCGAAAACGCTTATTAAATACATTCGAAACTCACTTCTAACAATCCCAACGCCTTCAAGGCAACTCGAGGACTTCACTTATCACTCTCATACCACATTTTGATCAATTTGATCAATGTTAGCATTACGATTCGGGGATTCGATATATTACACAAATATTTATATACATATAAAAGATCTTCAAATCAACAAACAGTTACAAAGATAATAACACATTGAATCAAACAAACGTACATATACAACCAAAACAGTTTAAAAGATAACAACTATGTAGAAGAGTTGGATAACATCTACATCTACCAACATGATCTACCAACATTAGGCTCATAAACAAACGCAAACAAGAAAACCACATCACATTTTCAAACATTATATGTTCCAAAATTACAAAGAAACAAATAAGCAAACATTAGAAGCCACATGCATCTCACACATGATCATCTTAGTTTAGTCAAAATCCAATACAAGCACTGCACTTGGTTCTACCAAATAGCAATACAATTCAAGTTTATAGCAAACTATGTTCTACTACTACACAACTGGTTTGTAATATTAGCACGGAGATCCTCGCCACGTTGGAACTCATCATTTCCTCCTAAAAAATTAGATTCTTCATCTTCATTTTTAGCGTCCTGTTCATCTAGCTCGTCAGAAAATATATTATCATTGGTCTGATGACGGCGAATAAAGTTAAGTATTATACAACATGCCATAGCAATCAAACATTACACTTTGTATGGAAACGGTCTACATTGAGAATTTGAAACGCTTCTTCAAAATGTCAAATGTCTTCTCGACCACATTTCTTAATTGAGCATGCCGGTGGTTATACAAATATCGTGGATTTCGATGAACGCGGGGCCGTGTGTTAGCATCAAATTGACTAATATGGTAACGTCTTCCTCTATAGGGTGCAAAAAATCTATCTGTATTTGCGTATCCGGAGTCTACTAAGTAATACTCGTCTGCGAATAAGATAATTATCAGTTGTTAAGTAGTTCTGTATTATTAGTAATATAATCATATATATATATATATATATATATATATATATAGTTGGACTTGACTACTATTAGTAGCAAAATTCCGTTGTTGCTACCAGTTTTTTAGCCTTTGGATCAACTCTTTTCATTATTTTTAACCATTGGATTAAATACTATAACCCAGTGGGGACCACTCAACCCTAGGGGGACCACTCAACTCTAACTGACTAATATTATCCTGACCCTACAATTTTTCATCCAAGGGTTAAAAATTTGATAGCAAAAAGAGCGTATTACTATTAATAGTATTCCAGCATAATTCTATATATATATATATATATATATATATATATGGGTCCAGCTACTATACTATTATGAGTACGATCGATCTCGTACTCATAAATCGTTTTCGATGATAGAACTTCCGAATCAACGATCCCTACCGTTAAACGTTATTTACAGCATTTAAAACTTCTAGAAATCAAATTTTATAATTTTTTGACATCATTTACCTTACGATTAAGAGGTCACAAATTTGACAATTTTTAATGGCCGGTATGAAATACTTGCTCGTTTAATGGTGTAAAAGAATTGGAATTTATTGAATTTTTTATAGAAAATTCTATTCACTACCTAGATAAAGATCAAAAACTCTGATCTTAAATTAAAGGATCCGATCATCCTTTTTTAGGACATCATTTGATTTTGATCATTCATTTTATGCCCGCTTGATGGACTTTATTATGATTTTGAAAATTTACGAAATTTATTTTCTAAAAGTTTCAAATACTCTAGATCATATTTAACGGAGTGGATTGTCGATTCGGAAGCTCCATCATCGAAAACAACTTATGAGTACGAGGGCTTCAATACTCATAATAGTATATAATAGTATAGTAGCCACGGCCTATATATATATATATATATATATATATATATATATATATATATGTAAAAACACAAATTTTAAACTTGAATCTGTAGACGGACTCACTTTCCGGAGAGAGAAAATTTTCTTCTCCTGTATCGAACATTAAAAAAAAAAGTAAATATCGTAAGGTCTCCTTCAAAGTTGCAAATATAACTAATATCCCTCTAAACATACGAATCTACCATCAATATCCTTCTAAACATAAAATTATCACCAGTTTCTCTAAACCCTCACAATATTTTTCACTTTGGAGGGACGTTAATGAAATTACAACTTTTTGAGAGGATACGAAAAAAAAAAATAATCTATAAAAATAAGATTTTTAGTTTATTTATTTGAAAACCGTGCTTCAAAATAATCTACTTTTCAATTTTAAATTTATTTAAAAATAAATGAGACATGCATTACACGGACCCTTTAACTAGTTTACTACTTACATATAAAACAGAGAATATAAATTTTAGACCAGTTTAAGGACTCTTCCAAAAATGCCCTTCCCGTCAGCAAAGTACATCTATATTTAAAATAAGGGTTATTTACGTACACGTTCCTGTAAATATAGTGAATTACAGATATATTCCTGCAAAATAAAAATTTCATAAGTTGTCTCTACAAAAATCCTAATTTATGCAGATATATTCCTGCCGTTAAGGTCTGGTAGAAAATTTTCGTTAACCATGGTTATAATTCTTAACCATGGTTAATTATAATGTGAATTGATGGTTTTATCTTTCTTCCTCTTCCTCCTCTTCCTCTTCCCTCTTCCCTCTTCTTCATCGCCGGCGAGGGAGATGCGGCGGTGGCTGCGGCGGACCCTCTCCCTTTTCCTCTTCCCTCTTTCTCTTCCCCCTTCTTCTTCCTCTTCCTCTTCCTTTTCCCTCTTCTTCGTGGCCGGCGAGGGAGAAGATGCGGCGGCGGCGGCGAACCCTCTCCCTCTCCCTCTTCCTCTTCCTCTTTCCGCTTCCTCTCCCTATTCCTCTCCTTCTTCCTCTTTCCTCTTCTTTTTCCTCTGCTTCTTTCTCTTCCCTCTTTTTCGTCGCCGGCGAGCCCGACCCCGCGCCGTCACCGTCGTCAGCTCCGGTGGCCCGAAGAGAAAGAGAAAGAGAAAGAGAAGGGGAAGAGGAATATTTTGGAGGAATATATTTGTAAGGACAAAAAGTTCATTTCACAAGAAAACTGTTAAAAAAATTAACAGTTCACTAACGAATGTTAACCAGAGGGACATATCTGCATAGTTTAGGACTTTTGCAGGGATAACTTATGAAATTTTCGTTTTGCAGGAATATATCTGTAATTCACTATGTTTGCAGGAACGTGTATGCAAATAATTTTTAAAATAATCATTACAAAATAAACTTTTTAATTATTAATAGATGCGATTTAAGTTTTTAAACTAATTTAAATTTTAATAAACTAGACTTAACTAATTTACTATAAATTCTTCCTACTTTTCTATCTAATTAGTGGACAGATAGAATTTTTAACTTAAATAATTTGAGTTATCCAATCTACTTAAATTTAACAGATATTCCAATCTCCATGCCAAACAAGATAACTATAATTAAATTAAACATATTCATTTTACATCAATCAAAATTTACAAAATACATATGTAATTTTTTTTAGTTTTAATACTAGGCTTAATTAAAATTCTAATTATGATAAGAAAAGAAGCGGTAATTGTTAATCCAACCATCCCAAAACCGTTCCAGAGAATATTATTAAAATAAGTATGATGATCCAACTAGCACAAGAACTATTCCTAAGATCAATCAACTACATGCCATTTTATGCTGCTCAGCCAATCCCCTTATATACTTTTTCCGTATCTACAAAGAGTAGTAAAATAAAAAATTTTAAGGCTGAATTACAAAATTTTTTTTTATAAATATTTTTTTTATTTTTTATTTTTAATTTTAAAAAAATTATATTTTATTCTTTTAAAATTTTAAATTATTACATTTATCTCTTTCCATCACTATTCCGTCTATTTTTTATAATCTATATCAAAATTTTCTTCAAAATGACTATATTACAAAATTATTTTTTTTATATAAAAAAAAAAATGATTAATATAAAATTTTGAAAGCCAGAAAAAAAAACAGAGGCTTGTTTTGCATTTAACCTCATCCAAAAATTTTTTATAAATAGACCGACAAAATTTATATTTGTAAGATTGATCCTATTTTCGCCACGTGAGCGCCACATGAGCCTGACTGATAGCCCAAATTAAGTTGAACACGTGTTCTATATCCGAGTGGCGCTTGCGTGGTACTTGCATGACACGAAAATATAACCAATCTTACGAAATATAAATTTCATAAAACTATTTATGAAAAAAAAATTTCTGAGAGGATTACATACAAAAAATAAAAATAAAAAAATACTTATATAAGAAAGTATTCTCTAGTTTAACCAATTTTTAAAGTTCGCACATCTGTACCATTGAATGCTAGCTATATATAGTTCAGCTATAAGTTTCATACATTTTTCAGCGCAACAAGATCCTGCGCTAAGAGGGCACGTGGAGAGAAGGGGGAGGGCCGACGGAGGCGCGGCAGCAGGGGCAGTCGGGGTGGGCGGCGAGCCACGGGAGGACGCAGTCGGAGTGGTAGCGGTGAGAGCACGGCAGCCGCGTCACCCGCGTCTGCTCCGCCGCCTCCGCCTCCACCTCCTCCAGGCACACCGCGCACACCTCTGACGTCCGCGAGGACGTCCTCGCCACCGGACGCGCGCCTCCTCCTACCACTCCCGGATTTCGCGCCGGTAACTCCGCGGTCGCCCTCCGGCTCGGCCCCGGGGCTGCCGGCCGTGAGTTCTGATCCCCGCGGTTGTTACATGGAAGTCTGCTCCACCTGCAGAACAATATACAGAAACTTAACTGATTAAAATTAATAATTTCCTTTACTTATTTTATAATTATTATAAAAATTATATATAATATATAATATATATATATACTAATTAAATATATAAAATAGATACCTGGAGAGGCCGTGGAGCTTCTCCTCGAGGCGGATGCGCGCGGCGAGCGCGGGCTCCGCCATGGACGACGCGGCGGCGCCGCCGCCGCCGGGGGCGGAGAGTGGGAGGCGTCGCCGGAGCCGGCGNCCGCCGGGAGCGGATCGGCGCTGTGGTGGTGGTGGAGGCGGCGCCTCCTCGCGAGCTCTACGCCGGGGAGCATCATCTTCTTCGCCTCCTCTTATCCTGCGCCGAGCCCCCACACCCCCCCCCCTCTGCGATTGATGCTAACGTGCGCCGGTCGAATTAGGGCTCCTCCTCCTTTTCCTTTTTTCTTTTCTTTTTTTTTTTTCAAATTTATTTATTTTTTGATCTCCCCTCCCCCGTTGCCTCGCTCGCTTTAAGGTTCGTGGGGGGCTTTTTAAAAGGATGGAGGGTCGGCGAAATAGCTCTGCCTTGGGCGAAATTTCGCACGCAAGTTACGAAGACTTTTGACGCAGCGTGGAGGAGAGTCTTCAGTGTAGCGGTGTTATAGCTCTTCTGTGTCACTGACATGTGGGGCCCACACGAAGTTTCAAAACCGTGATATATAACGCTCACCCCGAATTTCTTTTTTTTTTTTATTTTTTTATTTTTTTTGGCGAATTGTTAGTGGTGAATGGAAGTTTCCTTCAGATTTCCTTGCCCAGTAGAATCTTCCACCGGATTCTATGTTGAATGCAGCAGTATTTTTATGTATTTTCAATATATATATATATATATATATATAAACAGATATATAAATAAATAAATTATAATTGAATAAATATGTGTGTAGTTTATTTATATAAATTGTGAGCGATTTGTCATTTTAAATGGGCAAAATAATTTTCTTTTAGAAGTTCTAGAATGATACATAATTTTTAAAACTTTAGTTTTAATGCCTGAATGTTAGAAAAGAAATTACTACCTGTACCAGATGCATTCCGTCAGTTTGTGTACTCAGTGTTGGATCGTGGTGCTAATCATAATTCCTTAAACGCGAGATGTTAGAAAAAGAATAATCAATTCACTTAAAGTGCTTTGACTCTGACTTGCCTAACTTGTTCTCTGCCATTAGGTAGCACGCGAGAATCAAAAGCGTGTCCTGAATCTGATATCACTTGTTGTATTGTAAATGCTAATCACAATTCCAAAAAGATTGAAATGTTAGAAGGAATAGCTATTTTACTTAACTTGAACATATACACGATTCTTGCATATTTTAAGTGTGATTCTACTCAACCCAGCTTTACGCTACAAGATAGGATGCCGGCCATGTAAAGCAAGGACGGAGTACGAGTTACAATTTCTCACGCCTGTAGGAATATTGTGAGGTCGGTATCTTAGAAAAATTATAATATCTTTTCGAAGCCCTTAAATCCAATATCTCAACTTTTTTTTTTTTTTTTGAAAAACTTATTGTATGCCACCATTAGTGAAACTGAATGAAGGATCCCAACAAATATGGACTTAGAATATGTGAGCAGAGAAACAAAGTATAAGAGGGAAGTGGATTAGCTCTTAGGTGGCTACTTGGTAAGCAACTTGGCTCGAAAGAAAAGATACCATCTTTTTCACTTTTGCACATTTTTTTTTGATGTTGTCTTTATTTATTATTCTCAAAAAATAAGAACCTCTTGCATATCTTAAGAATAATTTTTATAGCATGAGCTCTAAATTTAAGAAATATATAGAAGATTTGAATCCTCAACCCCGAGAGAGAAGAAAATTATTTGGGATAAAAAATTTAGCTAAAAATATGAAGTAACTAACTTTCGAACTTATAATTTTTTACTATTTACGTTAGGGATGATTAGTCCTGCTTTTCGTACTAACACTATAGCTTTAAACCATAAATTCAATATTTTTATATATAATAGTATATATATAATTCTTATGTAGCAAAATTATTTTAACTCAATGATGGGTAACGTTGGAAATGCAAGAGGGAACTAAGGATGTATGCTACATAAATTTTTAGAAAAATAGCTATGTAAACACCCCTTATAAAGATATAAATCTTACACTCTTAGATCCAAAAATTTATAAAATTTTTAGTAATATTTCTAAAATTTTTATAGATTAATTTTAAAAAGAAAAGTTTTGACCATTGTACTTTACCCTTATTTGGGGGGCTTTTTTTGCAATTAGCTCCCTGAAAAAAATTTATTTTTAAAGTAGTTCAAAGTAAATTTAAATTTGTAAAAATGATCCTGACCTTGCCACGTAGGCGCCACATCAGCGCCACGTGGATAGGTTGGGGTGTTAAGTCAAGCACGGTGAATCATTCACCGTGTTCAAACACGGTAAATGGTTCACCGAACACGGTGAATGGTTCACCGTGTTCCATACTTATCTTTTTCATAATACGTATATTTTTTATTTTCCTTTCCTTTTCCCAGACACGATGAACCATTTTACCGTATTTAGACACGGTGAATGATTCACCGTATTTAAATTAACTAACTGGCCTAACCCGGCCCGCATGGCGCTGACGTGGTGCCTACGTGGCAGGATCAGGACTATTTTTGTAAATTTAAATTTGTTGGGGCTATTTTTTAAATAAATTTTTTCATGGGGCTAATTAAAAAAAAGCCCTTATTTGGAAGGTGGGATAAGTATAAAAATGATGTGCAGTAATAAATAGAAAGTTTTTTTTTTTAAATTTAAAAGTTTTAGGCGTAAAGTGAAACTTTGTAAACGTTGGGGGACAATGTACAAATTTACCCACAAAACCCGAATTCCCCTCCTCTTTGTTTTTTATCTTTCGAATGCGTAAGAAGAAGTGCTTCTCCCAAATGCTTCCACGGCGACCTCGTACTATATATTACGTGTAAGCGACCAAGCACAAGAGGAGAACCTCTGTGTGTGTGTGTGTGTGTGTGTGTATGTGTGTGTGTGTGTGTGTGTCCAAAACCCTAGGAAGAGGAGCCCAATCGATCGGAGCTTGGGGTGGAGTCGGAGGAGATGGGCGAGGAGTGCTTTGCGACGCAGCTCATCGACGGCGACGGGGCGTTCAACGTGGAGGGCCTCGAGCGCTTCATCAGGGCCGTCCATCTCGCCGATTGTGGCCTCTCCTACGCCGTCGTCTCCATTATGGGCCCTCAGAGTAGCGGTGAGCTCCCTCCTCCCTGTTTTACTAACCCCTCTCTCCTCTCCTCTTCAATTTTTCCATTTTTGCACTTTTTTTTTTTTTAGCTTTAATTGGAGTAGCATGAGGTGTGTTACGGATTTATGATAGCAACTGATGCGTTCATTAAGAGAAAAAGAGTGTTTTTTTGGTGTTAAATATGATCCTCTCTTATTTTCCCATGTAAAATCACTCCTTTTTCCCATGTAAAATCACTCATTTTTTTCTTGTAGTGCGTATATGCGATTTCGAGTAATGAGTTGGTTGTGTCGAAAATTTGTTTTTTGGTATTAAATTTGTTCTTTTCTATCTTTTCCATGTAAAAAAATCTTTTTTTTTTTTGCTATTTTTGGTAGCATGGGGGTGTGTTGCTGAATTTTAAATTTGAATAATGCGCTAATTGTGGGAAAGGAGTGTCCTCTTAGATATGGAGTTTGCGCTTTTTATTCTTTTATTTTTTTAATGTTGTCCTGTTATTTTCGAACATGGAGATTTGTTTATGTGGGGAATCGTATGGTTTAGCATTGATTAACCATTTTGCTTCGAATTGTTGATATGCTGTGAAAGCTCTGATGTTGGGGGCAATGGAGGAAAAGAATAACATGTATTCTTGATGGAGTGGTAAAGGGAAGTGCAAAAGAGATGATCAAAGATGCTATCACATGATAGCTTTTCATGACCATGAGCTCTTTTTGTTAAAAAAAAGAAAAATAAACCAAATTTTGTATTACTTTGACTACTACTTTAGGCAGATAGGATGCTTCTTTTGTGCCCTTCAATATTTACACTTCTTGTTAACTTATTGACTCGCGTATTTAAATAATGAAAAAGTGGTCTTCTTTGTTTTGAGTAGGGAAAAGCACTCTATTAAATCATCTTTTCAAAACCAACTTCAGGGAGATGGATGCCTTTAAAGGGAGGTGAGCATCGATCCATGAGCTAATCCTTTATTTTCTTTTGTGGTTAAAAATATAATGGTAAGCTACAGAACACAGCAACATATGGTTCGAAATTTAGCAATTTACTGCTAGTGTAGTTGTTGTTGGGTTTTTGTAAGGACCGCCATTAAAATGCTGTTAAAAATTGGGCATGTGATGATCACATGACTCATTAAAATGCTATTAATAATCATTCAGTTTCTTAATCATATTGAATCTTTCAAGTTATAGTGTTTAATAAGTTATTTGACTGTCACGTGCCTAGTTTTTACGGCACTTCGATGGTCGGTCCATATGGGAAAACAGAACAGCTACCCCGGTGTGGCAAATTACTAACTTTCAACCACTGAGTAGTAAAGTGGAATCATGCTATACCATGGAGGGGACGGTCGTCTGTTTTTTTTTCTTCCCCTTCCCCATATTACATTTTGATGACATTCATTACATTTTGAGGCATGTTGCATTTCTTGCCATGCAGGAGCCAAACAACTAAAGGCATTTGGATAGCAAAGGGTATTGGTATCGAGCCTTGTACAATCGTCATGGATTTAGAGGGTACAGATAGTAGAGAAAGAGGAGAGGTTTAATCCTCATTTGCAGTTTTTCTCTTTCCTTTTCTAATGATTTTGGCATTCACTATTATTTAACACAGGGCTGCGTTATTTCTTTTCCTTTATGTGACATAATTTTGAGTAATATTTGATGGCTGCATAATTTCATTTTCAGGATGATACTACATTTGAAAAGCAAATCTCGCTCTTTGCTCTAGCAATTTCAGACATTGTTATGATTAATATGTGAGTTGATTACTGTTTTGTAGCTAACCTCTCTCCATTCTTCAGTGCTATTTTCACTGTAGAACTGCTGGTTTTTCAGATGGCCTTGCTCTTCTTATCGTTGTTCGAATTTGTGCAGGTGGTGTCATGACATAGGCCGAGAGCAGGCTGCTAATAGACCTCTCTTGAAGACGGTTTTTCAGGTTTTCTTTCCCCTTTTTTTCTTTTTGGTACCCAGAAGGCTCACAATTTTCTATTGTCGTTGGCGACATTTTGTTGAATTATTACTGTATTTTATTTTTGTAGGTTATGATGCGTTTGTTTAGTCCTCGCAAGACTACGCTGCTTTTTGTCATTCGTGACAAAACTAAGGTTTTATAACTTTTGATAGTTGATTAATTCTTAGAATTATATCTTCACTTTGTCTCCCAACCAAATATCTGCTTCAAATTTTTACATCTGGTCTTTTCTGTAGACTCCCATGAAATATCTAGAGCCAGTGCTAAGGGAAGACATTCAAAAGGTGCAATTCATATGCTTTTTTTTTTTTGGTTAAATTAAGAATCCTCATTTTTTTGCTTGCAGTGACATTGGTGTCTTATTTCTTTTTCCAGATCTGGAGTTCTATTTCTAAGCCAGAAGCTCACAAGGAAACTGCACTGAGTGAATTTTTCAACGTGAGTAATTTGGTTTGGTAATCAAGCAGTTGTAATATTCTTTACGAATTCTGAGTACTTACTTTTCTAATGTAAAAGGTGGAGGTTACTGCTTTGCCCAGTTATGAAGAGAAGGAAGAGCAATTCAAAGAGCAGGTATATAGCAAGTATTGTAATTGACATATCATGTTCTATCTTAAGGCGGCAATCATAATATCGACCACTTGCAAATAGTTGAGAATTAAATGTGATACCCTTAACATCTTATTTTGTTCACCGCACGCAATAAATAGGGAGTAAAATGTCAATTGGAGTACAATCATCCTTTGGAAATCAACTAAATGTGTCATTAATATTTCATTTGGTGGAAGATCTTATGAATTTCTTTTCTTTTATAATCTATTTTCTACAGGTTGCGCAACTAAGGCAGCGCTTTTTCAATTCAATTGCCCCAGGAGGCCTTGCAGGCGACAGACGAGGTGTTATACCAGGCTCAGCATTTTCTTTTAGTGCGCAGCAGATTTGGGCCGTCATAAGAGAAAATAAGGACCTTGACCTTCCTGCTCACAAGGTTTTTCTTAAATTTTTAGTAGTATGAAATACTTCCATCTGCACATATCACGATTTGCACTTTACGCATTGCGAGGACCTACTGATAACCTGTTAGTGTATTAGAAAATCCTGCGGCCTCTCTTCATGGAATGGGCTAAAACACCAAAGTTTGCAAACTAGTGGTTAATTGTAAGTTTTGATTATTAAGTGTAGGTTTTGATTATTAAGGGGTGTAAAGTGCAAATCACGGTATTTCCAGGGTGGGAATATTCATGTTAGCCTTCTTATTTACTCTTCTCTCCCTCTTTGTCCTTTTCTTTTCTGTCTCTGTAGGTTATGGTTGCTACTGTTCGGTGTGAAGAGATTGCAAATGAAAAGCTTGGTCGTTTGGCATCTGATGAGGTTTACATTACGCATTTGTAATCTGGTTCTCTACCTTTTTTTTTTTTTTTTTTTTTTGGATCTGCATTTTGCTAATGTAATCTTTGGAATGTGTAGAATTGGTTGGAGTTGAAAACAGCTGTTCAATCTGGTCGAGTAGCAGGCTTTGGGAGAAAACTTAGCTGCATCCTCGATTTTTACCTATCAGAGTGGGTCTCAAATTTCTGCATGCGATTCTCATTTAAATATTGAAATTCTATGCATCAAGAGATCATGTTGGAAGTAAAACTCTCTTGTTAATCATTTTTTCATGGTGACAAAGTCAACTAAAGCATAATGAGCTCTTCAGACCTTCAAATTATAGTTGGTTCTATTTTTTCATGAATTGCTTCTTTTCCATACAGCTAATTTCCTTTCTTTATTTGGTATGATTTTTATGTATATTTTCTTGTAGGTATGACATGGAAGCTGCCTACTTTGATGAAGGCGTTAGGACCGCAAAAAGAGAGCAGTTGGAATCTGGAGCCTTGAATGTGAGGGCAATACACTTTCTTACTTGATAAATTATTAGTATTTAAAAAGTATTAATATTTTAAATATTTATTTTTTAAAAGTGAGTTTGTATTTCTAACTGAAAAGAAAATTAGTGAAACATGTTAGGATTGGTGATATTCTGTTTATCGAACGTCAGTTGTTGAACCATGGAAATTTTGTGAATTTGCAGGATAAGGCAATATAGTTGGAGGAAGTTTTCATTTAAGCTTTTTGGTTTTTCTGGCTTAAATGATTTCATACAAGTAGGATTCTACTTGAATAAGTAAAACTTACAGCTATTTTACCTTTTTTTGACTGTATAATAGGTTATTTACTGGGATTGACTTTGATGAATGACACGGTGTGAGAGTGATTTTGAATTTCTTAGAAAATTTATGCCAACACAGTTTTACCCTTTTTTTTTTTTTTTGCAGTATGTGCATTCCACTTTCACGGCAATGTTGGGACACCTCCGTTCCAAAGCTTTGGAGAAATTCAAAAATGATTTAGAACAGTCATTGAAAAGTGGGAAGGCGTTTGCAGCAGCAGTTCGTGATTGTACTCGGGCTTCTTTGCTTGAGTTTGATAGAGGATTAGAAGGTATTTGTTCCTATTGAAGATTAAATTCATTAAAGAAACTTTTATGCATTTTATTCTAGGCAAGTAAATTAACAACCTGTTATATATATATTATATATATATATATTATATCATATATATATTATATTCGCTGTGTCCAGATGTGACTGTTGAGCAAGCAGATTGGGATGCTTCCAAAGTTAGGGACAAACTCAGGCGTGATATCGACTCCTATGCTGCATCTGTTCGAACCGCAAAACTTGCTAAATTAAAAGCTTCTTCTGAGGTTCTTCAATTTTTCTTCCTAACCAATTACAGTTTCATAAATGCCTTTTTAACATGTCGAAATCCCTTTAGGACAATTCAGCTTGCCCTTCTTGGGCTTAATATTAGCAGTGCCCTTCATATCTTTTCCTAAGTTTTCTTCTCAAAGGGCATCTATGAAAACTCTCGTTTTCCAGAGGGATACATGTGTTATACGCCCTTTATTTTTGCAGAGCAAATTAACAGAAGCACTGGCAGGACCTGTTGAGTCACTTCTAGAAGCAGCTGGAGATGATACTTGGGCTTCAATTAGGAACCTTTACAGGCGCGAGACAGAAAAAGCCGTTTCTGATTTTACGAGTTCCCTTTCTGGGTTTGAACTTGAACAGGCTACTCACGACACGATGATCCAAAACCTAGAGGAATTCGCTAGAGGTGTGATAGAAAAGAAAGCTAGAGATGAAGCAGGGAAGGTTCTGATACATACGAAGGATAGGTAGTAATTATTACTTAGATTTTACTTCTTATCACTTTTTCCCCAATTTATTTTCTTCTTGTTGTTGTTAAAGAATGTGAAACAACCATATTTCTCTAAAAGTAATTGGACATTGTACTAGAGTAGAAGGTCTTGAGTGCAAATCTTGCTAGGCTCCTAGTTTCATTTAATTTCCTCCCATTTATTCCAAGTCAACGTCTTGGGCCTATCAAAAAGCCTCGAAACCAGACGTGAGGGAAAGTGTAGAATACAAATATTAAAAATATCATTCTCTCATAGCTTATGCTTTTAGAGAAATACGGTTGTTTCTCATAATTTGACACTTGTTATTGGATCTTTTGCAGGTTTTCTACTGTATTTAACCATGATAAGGACTCAATACCAAGGGTTTGGACTGGGAAGGAAGATATTAGGGCGATAACAAAGGAAGCACGTTCAGCGGTATTAAGAATACTCCATACCTCAATTACTGATATATGGATATTTTCTAGGATAGTGTATCTTTTGTTACGTAAAATATGCAGTCGTTTGCACGCTACGTGTCATTTGAATACAGATCCCCTAACTTTAGATTTTAGGATATGAATTCCCCTGACAAACTTGATGTACAGAGAATTAGGCTATTCTTAACGATTTGCATCAAATATCACAGGAAGAAAAAAGGAAGTTCAGGAACATATTTGTTAATACATACAATTTGGGTGGTGTTTTTATATTCGCCTGCTTGCGTCCATGGAAATGATTGTAGAGCATGGCAATCCTGTGCAGGCCCTAAAACTCTTAGCTGTATTTGCGGCCATACGCTTAGATGATAAACCAGACAAGATAGAGAATGCTCTCAGCTCGAGTCTATTAGAACAAGGTCCCGTCTCTCAAAGTAGGAGTATTGAAGCCTCTACAGACCTTCTCGCTTCAAGCACATGGGAAGAGGTAGTGCATAATTACAACCTGTTTTTCACTTTTTTGTTCCACAATTAAGATTTATATGAAATTTAAGCATAATTTATGCTCGTTTCTCTCAGATACCACCTAGGAATACATTAATTACTCCAGTGCAGTGCAAGTCCATTTGGAGGCAATTTAAATCAGAAACTGAGTACACCATCACCCAAGCAATCTCAGCACAGGTATGGTTTGCTTTTTCCCTTTCTTTTTGCCTCATTTTGTTTCTATAAACTTTTGGGGATTACTCAGTAAGGTAAAGCCGGTCCATCTTGAATTTTTTAGCTGTCTCCTTTACAGGCTTTTACTTTGTGTGTCAGAGGGTTAGTTCATCTAAATAGTTGAATGTTAAATATACTCTGAAAGTTCATTTGAGTGAATATTACCAACACATACATTGTTAGAACAGAAGCAGCACAGTTCTGATGCTTATACTCTGCTTCTACTCTGTCTTTTATTTTTCTCCCTTTTTTGGCCTGATTCAGGAAGCTCACAGACGGAGTAGTAATTGGTTGCCTCCTCCTTGGGCGATCGTCGCAATTGCAATCCTCGGTTTTAACGAATTTATGATGCTTCTAAGGTAATTTTGTGCTACGAGAGATAAGTCTTTCTATTCTGTTGTTTAGTTCATTTTCACTTTTTATTGGCTTAGTATTATTATTTAGAGATATTTGCATGTAAATACCCTAACAAAAATATCTATTAGTGTATATACTACCTCTGCAAAATCTGAATTGCTGTATATGTTGTTCAAAAACTTAATAACTATGCCCTTGTACCAACAGAAATGCCCTCCAAAGAAACTATCTAAAAGACCAAATAAATTCTCTCCATGAATCAGATAACTACCCTACCTAAGATAAGGTTATTTTGTGTAGAAACTAGATCTCCAAGAGGTATAAATGAATTTTCTGTTTCCACAGTGGTATATTTGTAAATATATTATTTTGCAGAGATATAACTGTGAATCTTCATTTATTCGTCATGTGTGTTTGTACATTCCTTCTTGGGATAAAGCCTGATAATTTTATCCTGTTCTTCTTGCTGATGAACAGGAACCCAGTGTACATCTTGGGACTCTTTCTTCTTTTCATTGTATCCTATGCCGTGGTGTTACAATTCAATATCCTTGAAGAATTTCGGCACGGCATGGTAAGCAGAATTTCATTTCTATATTTGCTGTACACAATTTGATATTGTTGATTAATGATATCTTAATCACTTTTTTTTTTTTTTGACTTTGAGGATTTTCTATTACTTCCTAATAAATGATACTACTATCCATGAGAAAACGACTACATAAACATCACAGGTACCCAGCATCTTTTGGAAACAAACTTTTTGTTAGCTTAGCTTGTATGTCTCTTATAAATAATAGTTATAAAGGACTAAGATAATGATGAGTAATTAATCATACTTTAAAAGTACCATAAAATCGTATGCATGAATAGACTTTGCTGCTAATTTTAACCACAAAACATATGTTTTATTTTGTTTCTAAAACGAAATTCAAGCCCTGAGCTGCAATTTTTCCTTCGCTTACTAGATGGATTGGAATATTGAATCTGGTCAAATCAAAAACAAACATCTAATTTTGTTTCGTGTTATACCACTCGGGTATGATCAATTATGTCTTATTTTTAGTTGGGTTTCGATAAATCTCTTATGTTGTCGACTATTTTGCGCAGCTCTCGGGACTTCTAGCTCTGTCAGCAAGGTTTCTTCCGACAGTAATGAACATACTAAGGAAACTAGCCGACGAGGGGCACAAGTATTACCAGCCCCCCCAACCTCCACGACCGGCCCCTCCTATTGACGCACCAAGTTTCAGAAGCCGATCGCAAGGGCAACCTCCTTTATCATCCAACCCGGCCCCCGACTCACACTCCTCATCGTCCTCACCTGCTTCTCCGACGCTCAACTCTTCGTAAATAGGAAACACCAACTTTCGCTGTATATTGTTGTGTTTTGTTTTAACCACTTAAGCTGTAGAAAAGATGGAAGAGATGAGTGTGCCCTAGTGATAGCTGACAATAAACGCAGGCGTCGCGGAAAAAGGAACAGTTTAGATAGTCTTTGTATTACTTATTTCTCCATCTAATGTATAGTGACGAGTGTGCCCTAGAATTGTTGTTTCTGATTACTTGATGAACTCGAAAACATGTTCTGCGCTACAATAGCGCTGAAACAGATTCTTTCCCTCAGCGTCAGCGGAGGTTAGGGATGTCAATGGGTATGGATACCCAAAATTTTATCTGAATCCGAATCTAAATGAAACGGATATATCCGATACTAAATGGATATGGATTCGGATATGGATATCAAAAATAGAAACCCGACGGATTTGAATTCGGATATGGATTTTGACTGTATCCGACCCGGACCCGAATCCGAATTTATTTTGTATTATATATATATATATATAGATAGAGAGAGAGAGAGAGAGAGAGAGAGAGAGAGAGAGAGAGAGAGAGAGAGAGAGAGCAGGACTGTTGTGCTTTCAGGAGCATGGAGGCTTTCGTGCTCCTCAGTCGATGATGAATTTTTGAATCGACGATCGGCTCCGTTAGACTTGATCTAGCGCATTTGAAGTTTCTAGAAAATAATTTTTGCTATTTTTCGATATTATTTACCTAGCAATCGAAAAGATTCAAAATCAATAATTTTTAACGGCTGAAAATAAAAATCTTATAAAAAGTGGTGATATAGTACTAAAATTTTCGATCAGAAATATTAATCTTGTTGTAGANTCTAATTTTTTTGACTATTTTTACCCATTAGATCATCCTATTTAATCAGCCACCAACTCAACCCTGGAAAATCACTATCATCCTAATCACACATCTCTTAATCAAAAAATTCAAAATCTAGAAGTACCAATAACTTAAGAATTTTTAAAAGTATAGAGGCTCAACTTTATATATATATAATTTGGTGCTTCTGACTCCTTGCATTTAGAGCTGTCTCTTTAATCATTTCTAATCTTTAGATTAATACTATTACCTTATAGGGACCACGTAATCCTAAGAATACTATTCAATACTAGGGAGGACCGCAATCATCCTACTTGTATAATTCTTAATCCAAGAGTCAAATAATCGGAAGTACCAAATCATTTATACTTCCAATATCATAGTAGCTTTATATATATATATATATATATATATATATATAGTGAGGCTACTATGCTATCGGAAGCACGAAGCCTTCCGTGCTTCCAGCTCGTTTTCGATGTTGCGACTTTCGAATCGTCGATCGGCTCCGTTAAACTTGATCTAGAGTATTTGGAGTACCTAGAAAATAAATTTTATTATTTTTCGATATCATTTGCCTAGTGATCGAATGGGCTCAAAATCAACAAATTTCAATGGCCGTAGTTAGCCGTTTGCAAGTTTAACGGTGTAGAAATATCCAAATCACGTGAAATTTTGATAGAAAATTCTTTATACTATATAAAACAAGATCAATATATTTGATTTAAAATTTTAATGTTATATTATTACATTTTGTAAGATTTTTATTTTCAGCCGTTGATTTTGAGCCCCTTCGTTCATTAGGCAAATGATATCGAAAAATCATAAATTTTATTTTCTAGGTACTTCAAATACTCTAGATCAAGTCTAACGGAGCCGATCGACGATTCGAAAGTCCAAACATCGAAAACAAAGTGGAAGCACAGAAGGCTCCGTGCTTCCGATAGCATAGTAGCCTCACTCTATATATATATATATATATATATATATTTGATGTTATATTTGAATTTGTATTTTAAAAATTTAGATTTAATATAATATATTTTGAAATATTGAAAAAAGAAATACTTGTTTCGGGTTCAAATTTTCGAGTTCGGGTTTCGGATTTTTCGTCGGGTTCGGATTTGGCTATGAATTTTTAAAATCCGTCGGGTTCGGATTCGGGTCTCGGGTTCGGAGTCGGGTTCGGGTTCGGATTTTTGAAAATCCGCACCAAATCCGACCCGTTAACATCTCTAACGGAGTTATCACGCCTGTTTTTTTCTTTTTTTTTTTTGAAAGGAGTGTATAGGGTATTGCCCATACGTTTTATTGAATATAATAGAAGTTACATGCAAAACAAACATAAATTATAATTGTTGGGGCTAAGTAGGTCTACAGCAATAATTGATCTCCAAATTGAATCCCTTATTTATAAAAATTTGAATCAAGTGTATCATTGTGAGATACTCGAGCTAGTTCTTTACATGATATATACAACTCATTGAAAATTTTATTATTGCGCTCTTCCATTCTTTATTTCTTCAAGCTTTTCTTCATATTCTTTAATTATTATTATTTTTTTTTAAATTTTAGTATATTTCATCTAGCACCAGTTTCCTGCACCTCTCCTTTCTTTTGTCTACTCGTGATCCTCGAAATTCAAGAAGACATATTAATTTACTTTGTTCGTGCAAGGGTTGAAAGTGCCTTGCTTGTACTATTTGAGGACTGAAGTGTCAATCCTCATAATTGGAGGACTAAAAGTGTAATTTACTCTTTATATTTTATAGAAACTGTTTTTAAAATCCTTTGTTTCGTCGTTGTTGTTGTTGTTGTTTTTTTTTTTTTTTTTTTTTTTTTTTTGAGAAATAGGTAGCACGCTATTCGCTTCGTTTATTTCATTTAGAAATAAGCTTAGCTGGAAATGTGAATCAACTAGGATTCGAATTTGGGTTTCGGGTATCAACCATCAAATCCTTTGCCATTTTTTCTAGAGACGATCGGTTTTGCTTGTTTCGTGTTTGTTTGGAGTTTTTTTTACAAAAATAAGTTGGATTGTGATTGTGTCGCACCACGGCTAAATTAAAAAGGTTAAAAAAAAAAAAAACCATCATCGCCTCGTTGGGGAGGAAAAAAAAGAGAAAAATAAAATAGGACGAATTTTAAAAAAACGTACAAAAAATATGGCATTGAAATCAAAATTGTCAAAGTAGGGCAATAAATAGTTTCGGTGGGTTAGTTAAAAGTTGTGAGCTATTAATAGTAATATATAATAACAGTTAATTTGTGTAGGTTTGTACGTTGCAAATCCAGCATTTCTCTGCAAAAAAAGGAAAAAAAAAAAAGAGAGAAAAGGTGCTCCGTACTAGCAGAATTAGGTAGCGATGATTTGTATACAAAACATTTTTTAATCCAGAAAAGGTTAGAATCGAGGATCATCTAATGCTTATCACAGAACAGAGTTAGAGCAAAAGTTTATAGCTATGTGCTTCTCTATTTTTTCCATGGCATATTCAAAACACAGTATTATTATTATTATTATTATTATTATTATTATTATTATTTGAGAGATAGGTAGTACGCTATCCGCTTCGTTTATTTTATTTAGAAATAAATTTAGCTGGAAATGTAAATCAACTGGGATTCGAATTTAGGACCACGGGTACTAACCACCAAAACACAGTATTATTATATATATAATCCAGCTGCTATTCTTTTAGGAGGATAGGAACCTTCGTCCTATCAAATCGTTTTTGATGGTAGAGATTCCAAATCGATAATCGGAACCATTGAAATTGATTTAGAGTATTTGAATTATGTAGAAACTAAATTTTATAAATTTTAAAATTTATTTACATAGTGATCAAATTAAAGGATTGCAAATTAACAGTTTTTGACGGCCTATATGAGGCGTTTGCTTTTTTAACGGTGTAGAGTAATCTAAATCAGTTGAATTTTTGATAGAAAATTTTTTATACTATTTAGATGATGTTTAATAACTCCGATCGTAAATTGAAAAAGTTTAACCTCTATTTTTAGAAGGTTATTATTTGTTTTTGGCCGTTCATTTTTTGACTCTTCAATGGATTTGATAATGATTTTTAAAAATTACAAAATTCGGTTTATGTCAGACAAGGTTTCTTTCTGACAGTACCATGCACACATACTAAGGAAGACATAGCCGCACGAGGGGCAAAGTATTCAGGCCAGCCCCACACCTCCGCACGACGGCCACTCTATTGACGCACCAGTTTCAAGAAGCAGATGCAAGGGCAACCTCCTTTATATCCAACCGGCCCCGACTACCACACTCCTTCATGGTCCCTTCACCTGCTTCTACGACCTCAACTTTCGTAAATAGGACTAACCACAACTTTCGCTGTATATATTGTGTGTGTTTGTTTAAACCACTTAAGCTTAGAGAAAGATGGAAGAGCATGAGTTGGCGCCTGAGTGATAGCTGACAATAAACGAGGGGCGTCGCGGAAAAAGAAGAACAGTTTAGATAGGTCCTTGTATTACTGTATTTCTCCATTAATGCTATAGTGACGAGTGTGCCCGTAGAATGTTGTTTCTTGATTACTGATGACTCGAAAACACTGTTCTGCGCTACAATAGCGCTGCAAACAGATTCTTTCCCCAGCGTAGCGGAGTTAGGATGTCAATGGGGTATTGATACCCAAAATTTATCGTGAATGCGAATCTAAAATGAAAACGAGATAATCCGATACTAAATGGATATGGCATTCGGATATGGATATCAAAAATAGAAAAACCCGACGGATATTGAAATCGGGATATGGATTTTGAGCTGTAATCGCCCGGACCCGAATCCGAATTTATTTTGTGATTATATATACTAATATTAGATAGAGAGAGAGAGAACGAGGAGAGAGAGGAGAAGAGAGAGAGAGAGAGAGAGAGAGCAGGAGCTTTGTCTGCTTTCAGTGAGCATGGAGGCTTTCGTGGCTCCTCAGTCGATGATGATTGAATCGGACGATTCGGCTCCGTTAGATTGATCTAGCGCATTTGAAGTTTCTAGAAAATAATTTTTGCTATTTTTCGATATTAATTTACCTAAGCAAATCGAAAAGATTCAAAATCAATAATTTTGTACGATCGCTGAAATAAAAAATCTTATAAAACAGTTGGTGATATATACTAAATTTCTCCGATAGTAAATATTAATTTGTTGTGATAGTAATAAAAAATTTTGTATATCAAAATTTTATCTATTTGAATACTTCTGACACCATAACTTGAAAAACCGGCAGATATCAACCATTAAAAATTATTGATCTTGATCCTCGTTCGACACGTAGGTAAATAATTATCAAAAAATCGCAAAAATAGATGTTTGGCTAGAAGACTTGCAAATTACCCCTGATCAAGTTAATGAGCCGTCAGTCCGATTCGAAATTCATATCGAAAAAAAAAAAAAAAAAAAAAAAAAAAAAAAAAAAAACAAAAAAAAAAACAAAAAAAAAAAAAAAAATAAAAAAAAAAAAAAAAAAAAATAAAAAAAAAAAAAAAAAAAAAAAAATCCAGCTATAATGGAGCAACGGAGGCCTCCATGTCCTAAAGAGCAAAGCCGCCTGCCT